>NW_024081356.1:209647-362319 GCF_003009895.1 Hyaena hyaena | reverse complement strand
TTTTTTTTTTTTTTCAATGTTTATTTTATTTTTCAGAGACAGAGCATGAGCAGGACAGGGTCAGAGAGAGAGAGAGGGAAACACAGAATCCGAGCTGTTAGCACAGAGCCCAATGCAGGGCTTAAACCCACGAACTGTGAGATCATGACCTGAGCTGAAGTCAGACACTTAATCAACTGAGCCACTCAGGTGCCCGAGGAACTAGCCTTATTATTTGTTTATACAACTTTGTGCTTGTCACTCAGTAATTCTCTTTTTATCTTTATTTCTTATTTGTTGTTTTCCTATTTATTGTTTTTTTTTCCAACTTTTTGAGTTACATGCTAAAATCCTTTTTCAGTCTTGATTTTTATTGATAGATTTAAGGCTATTGATTTCCCTCTGGCATTTGACTTGAATCTCATGGATTCTCCTGTATAATGTCTTTATTGTTTTTATAAGAATTCTGCAGTTGCATTTTGTATTTCCCATTTTATTCAAGAGTTGATAGTTTAGGGGCACCTGAATGGCTCAGTCGGTTAAACGTCCAATTTTTGCTCGGGTCATGATCTCGCAGTTCACGAGTTTGAGCCCCGCACTGGGCTCAAAGACAGAGCCTGCTTTGGATTCTGTGTCTCCTTCTCTCTCTGCCCCTTCCCCACTTGTATTCTGTTTCTCTTTCTCTCAAAAATAAATAACACATTTTTAAAAATTTGTTTAAAGAATTAATAGTTTAAAATCTTGGTTTAATCATCTTTTTATTTTTGACTTCATTAAAACATTTTTACTGTGTTGCTTTTAGATAACATTTTTCTTTATTAACCAGGTTTTGGAATTTATTGAGGTTCTTTGTGGTTCAGTATATGATCATTTTTCATGAATGGATTTTTGAAAAGCAGATATATATTCTGAGAGTACAGAGTTAAATATTTAAGTGTAAGATCACCTAATTCATTTTATTGTTTTGTGGGCTTTATCCTCTTATTTTTTCTTATTTATCCCTTTATTTAAAAAATTATTTCTTTTGAGAAAGAGTGTGTTTAGTGGGGTAGGGAATAGGGAGAGAGAGAATCCCACCCAGCCTCTGTACTGCCAGTGTAGAGCCCTATGCAAGGCTCAGTCTCACAAATCATGAGATCATCACCTGAGGCTGAAACCAAGAGTCAGATGCGCAACCAACTGAGCCACCCAGATACCCCTGTTTCTCCTTTTATAAATTTAGTAGTCCGTACCTTATTGAAGTTGATGCTTTATTATTTGGTGCATAGATAATTATAATTATTAACATTGATGTTACCATTATAGAGTGGCCTTCATCTCATTTACAGCTTTATGTCTAGGACTCTACCTTGACTTATATTCATTTGTATCCTCTGATATGTTTTGCTTGCCTGTTTAGACCTTTGCCTATGGTTTTATATTGAACTTCTCTGAATCACTTTGTTTTAGGTATTTATTTTAGGATATAGAATAATATTGGGTGTTGCTTTGTGATTCAATCTGAAAATGTTTTCTTTTTAAGTAAATTAAGCTTAGTTGCTTTTACTGACATGTCAGACATACCTGGTCACAGTTACAACATACCATTTTATGTTATGTTGTAACTTTTTTACCATGTGATTATTTTGCTTTTGTTTTGGTTTTGGCTCTCCTGCCCTTAGGAATGTATATATTTTTGTTTTCATGGCTTATTTTTATTCATGTACCTTTTTATCCTACCTGAGTTCTCTCTTTCTTGCTTTGGTTCCCTCAACTAGGAATCAAACAAATTCAACAAGAAAATTAGCTTGTAGTTCAACTGTATTTAAATCTTATTACCATATTTCATTGTGTCTGAGAGACGGAATCTACTGTTAGACACACCATTATTTATGTGCCACTTAGGAAAGAAAGGCTGCCAATTACAGTGCGATACACTATCAACCATAAGGCACATCTTTATCATAGAGATGTTAAAATGTGAAAAGAAAATGTTTTAAAGTCCATGAAACAGTATCTTATTGTTTATTACAATATTCTTAAATATGCTAAAATTTATTCTTATTGGTTATTAACTCTAAATGATAATTCTTTTTTTTAATGTTCATTTATTTTTGAGATAGTGTGACTGAGGGCAGGGCAGACAGAGAGAGAGAATCTCAAGTAGGCTCCACACTCAGTGGGGAGCCTGATGCGGGTCTCTATCTCATGAGATCATGATCTCATGACCTAAGCTGAAATCAAGAGTCAGACATTTAACTGACTGAGCCACCCAGGTGCTCCTACATGAATTCTTTAATTTTGAGCTTTTACATATGAACCACTCGGTCAACTTTTTCTACTTTATACCTTTTCTCTTCCTTTTTCCTTTTTGCACAATTTCTCCAATCATCTCCAATCATCAATCATCAGCTGAAGCTGATCCTCTCATAAGAACCCTCGGGAACACAACATTATTCTGAGTTCTTGCATGTTGAAAACTCTTTGAGCCTTTACACTGGAAGCACAGTTATGCTCCAAGTAAAAATGCTTGGCTCACCTTTTCTTTCCTTGCATGTATTGTTCTTTTGATGTAGGGTGTTGAATATTGTCATGCTAACCTGGTTTTCTTTTTCTTGTAAGTCCAGATTTTACTTGGATGAGTCTCCTATTCATTCGAGTTGATTTCCCACAGGTACACAGTATGTCTTTCAATTTATGTCACCTTTTATTTCAGAAATGAGTTGCTGAATTGTAATTTTGTTTTTAAAAGAATCTCAAACTTACCGAAAAGTAACAAGAACTATACAAACACTTTTTTTTCCCCTTTAAAGTATTTGAAAATAGCAACACAAATGCCCCAGTATCCCTGGTTCCATCAATGTGTATTTCCTGCTTACAAGGACGTTCTCCTTTATAATCCCACCACAACCATCAGAATTAGAAAATTGATTCAGTTAGATGATTATCTTCTAATGCTGAGTCCCCCATTCAAATTTGCCACTTGTCCCAATGATGCTGTTTATATTTAGCAGGATCCAGAGTCCAGGATTAGGCACTATATTTACTTGTCTTTCAATCTCGTTCATTCTGGTATCATTTCTCTGCTTTACATTGACTTTCATGACTATGACACGTTTGAAGAATATAGGCCAGTTATCTTGCAGAACATCCCTCAGTTTTATGTGATATTTTGTCATGTCCTAGATCTTTAGCAGAAATGGTACAGAAGTGATGCTGTGCTCTCTTAACATCTTTTTGGCTGGTGTATAGTTTCAGTTTTTCCCCCTACTGATTAAGGCGATATTTCTGCTAGATTCCTCCACCCTGGCATACTCTTTTTCTTTTTGTAATTAATATGTGTTTTGTGGAGAGGTATGGAAAAGTTCCATTCTTCCTCCGGCTTTTATCGATGTATATGTGTAGATAGTATGAACTCATGGAATCCTTCCTTATTCAGTGGGATATACATTATTATTCATTATGGTGCTTAAATATTTCCAAATTTGGCAGTAGGAGCCCCTCAAACTTGACTCTTGTGTTCTTTTTAACACATCTTCATTATTCTTTCAGCACTTTCACTTTGTGGCTCAACAAGATATTCTAGACTCATGTTGTATCTTCCAGCCCCGGAATTAGCCCTGGTTCCTTTTAGAAGAGAATGGTATTTGGAAACCAAGATCTAGATTTACTTCTAGACTTCTCAGTGGATAGAGCTACAGAAAACACACACACACACACACACACACACACACACACACATCTGTAATTCTAATCCAACACCACAAGCTTCATTTTAACCCTTTCCCTTTTGTAGCTCCCTTATCTCACAGTGAGAAACCTCACTCCAGTGTATGTATAGCTGACACCTGAACAATACGGGGGTCAGGGGGGCCGACCCCACTGCAGTTGAAAATGCATGTGTAACTTTTAACTCTGTAAAAACTTAACAGCTAATAGCCTATCATTGATTAGGCTTACCGATCCCATAAATGGTCGATTAAAGCATATCCTGTATATGTATTATATACTATGTTGTTAGAGTAGAGTAAGCTAGAGAAAACAAAATGTTACTGAGAAAAATCATAAGGCAGAGAAAATACACTTACAGTAAGTACCATACTTTATTTATTGAAAAAAAAAAAAGCCTCACATATAAGTGGAGTTGTGAAGTTCAAACCTGTGTTGTTCAACAACATGGTCCTTGAGCAACACAGGTTTGAACTGTGTGGATCTACTTACACATAGATTTTTTACTGTGCTGTAAACAATCCCTGCATTGTTCAAGGTTCAACTGTATAAAACATGAATGATGATTACAAGAGAAAAATTTATATAATCATGTCAGTAGAGTATACTCACTAAACTCCGTGTGATAATCCCACAGTGACTGTATAGCTGTAGGACCAGAGTATCTGGCTGAGAGCACCAATAAAAGAGGTAGCACATAGGGGCACCCGGGTGGCTCAGACAACTTCAGGTCAGGTCAAGATCTCGTGGTTCATGAGTTTGATCCCCCCGTTGGGCTCTATGCTGACAGCTCTGAATTTTAGCCCCACATCGGGATATGTGCTGACAACTCAGAGCCTGGAGCCTGCTTTGAATTCTGTCTGTCTCTTTCCGTCTCCCCGGCTCTCTCCTTCTTTCTCTCTCTCTCTCTCTCTCTCTCAAAAATAAACATTTTAAAAAAAGAGGTAGCATGTAAAATAGAAACAATTTGTTATAAACAACAGCTAGATTCTGGGAGATACTTTTAGAGTTGGCAACTACTGCTCTAAAAGCAAATTTCAATTCTTAATCAGAACTTTTTTTTTTTTTTGTAAGCACATTTCTAATAAAGCTACCTTTATGAGAAAGTTAAAATCTTACATTCTCATCAAAGCCTTCTCTTCTGGCTTGCTCAGCTAAATCGCCTTTCATCCTAAGAATACAAAATAAAATAAAAATCAGAGACCAGTGACAGTAGAAAGAGAAAATAAAGTACGATCGGCTCTATACTAATGATCTGAATTGCATTTCTGGTCTTCCTGATAACGCTCATTATTTGGAAAATGTGGTCATCAATAAGTTCTCCAGTGTCACATCTCTAGCTATAAAAAAATGTTTATAGTATGTGTTACTGCCAGAGGTCTGGGTTTGGAAAGCATTTGGATACCAAGGTGATTGAATAAGTAAATATAAGTGTATCCTTAAATACTTTGTGTCAAAATGTTTATTTTGATAGCTAAGCGAATGCATTTATTGTAAACTAAAAATTTTTACTCCCTTCTCAGGGGGACTTTATGTTAAAGTCCAGCTTTTTGTTAAAGCTCTTTCTAGGTGGCACAGCACACTTCACATGAATTTTTCATTAGCTTAGCTTGGAGCCTCCTGGCACTCTCAGAATTAGGAGGGCACTACTGGATGATATATTGACAACATATTTAGAATCAGCACTTTGGATGGTGGCTGTTTTACAGTAAGAACCTTACTCTTACTGTGAGTTTCTCATAAAATATACAGTTTTAAATGGCAAATTAAAATTTTAAGCCATCTTACCCTTTATTGTCTTCATCCTTTTGAGGTTTCTTTAGTCTAAGTTTTTCAAGAGCATTGTTGTAACTCTGGACATAATTAAAAATAGTTTAAAAGTTCACCAAAAATACATCCTGTATTAATTTTGATCAAGGTAAAAGAAATAGGGAATACTTGTCACGAGGGACTACTCCCCAAAGAAATATGGAGAGGGGCACCTGGGTGGCTCAGTTGGTTAAGTGTCTGTCTCTTGATTTTGGCTCAGGTCATAATCTCATGGTTGGTAAGCTGGAAACCCCTTGTCAGGCTCTGCACTGACAGCACAGAACCTGCTTGGGATTCTCTGTCTCCTTCTCTCTCTGTCCCTCCCCTGCTCACATGTGCATACTCTTATCTCTCTCAAAATAAATAAACTTTAAAAGAAGAAAGAAATATGGAGGCAATGCTATGATTTCTTTCACTTTGTCACCACTTATGTTTTCTGCCTACTGGTGAAAAAGAGGGGTTCTCTTGTGGGCATGACACTTGAATTTGAAAAAAAAAATCTTTAAAAACTTTTATGAACATTTATTGCATTCAAGGATGTCAACACTGTAATGCGCATAACCAACATCATAGTCAAGAGATAAAAGATGAAAAAAACCTACAATTAAGCTCACTCGGGGACATATGAATGGTTTCCTTTTACAGGTATGTTTTTGGACTGAGTTTTGGAACTCCATTAACCTCACGGCCATTAGGACTTTTTCCGTGTGAAGTGAATGTGGCTAGAGCCATGGATGTGCAGGGATGGTCAAGATTGTACACCTATGACTGCTAACCACGCAAGTGAGGTGGGTGTTGAGAGGACAGGGGCAGTGCCATGTCAGGGAGAACAGCATGTCGGCGAGGGAATGGAGAGAACATTGCTGGGCTCCGCAGGTGCCCTGAGCAGAGGCCCAGCAGGAAGAGCCAGTGATGGTAAACAGCACTGTGTAGGGTGCCTGGGTGGCTCACTCAGTTAAGTGTCCTACTTCTGCTCAGGTCATGATTTCAGGGTTCGTGAGTTTGAGCCTCGTATCTGGGCCTTGTGCTGACAGCATGGAGGCTGGAGCCTGCTTCAGATTCTATGTCTCCCTCTCTGTCTGCCCTACCCCTGCTTGTGCTCTGGCTCCCTGTCTCTCAAAAATGAATAAACGTTAAAAAAAAATTAAACAGGGGCGCCTGGGTGGCTTAGTCGGTTAAGCGTCTGACTTTCGCTTGGGTCATGATCTCACGGTTCGTGGGTTCGAGCCCCGCATCGGGCTCTGTGCTGACTGCCAGCTCAGTCTGCCTGTTTCAGTCTGTGACTCCCTCTCTCTCTGACCCTCCCCTGCTCACGCTGTCTCTCTCTCCCTCTCCTAGAAATAAATAAAACATTAAAAAAAAAAATTAAACAGTACTGTGGTCAAGACTAGCTGGGACACAGTGCTAAGTGGAGGCATGGAAGGTAGAACTCCTACAGTTCACTGACAGCAAATAAAGAGAGCTTGGGACTGGGAGCCTTGAAGGTCCTTGGGTGTGTGGGTAAGAATTTGGACTTATTTGACAGGTCCATAGAGACTGAAGAATTTTGAGTAGAGAAGTGATATCAGAGCTGGTCTGTCACAAGAGAGGGGCCAGCCGTCGTTGCTATAGATGTTCCTACACAGTAGGCTGGGTGAAAAGTACTGAGGGCCCCACTCCAGTGGTGGCAGTTAAAATTCAACATGGCCTTGGATTTCACAAATGTGAACAAAAACTGCAGAGATGAACTTAACACACAGGCCATGGTAACCAACAATTTAAGGCACAGGGTGTAAAAAATGCAAGATTTTTAAGCCTGGAGCAACTGAGAAAAGGGTGTTGCCCTTAACAGAAACAGGAAAATGAGAAAGATAAGGCACGTGGAATTTTGAGTTTAGGTTGTTTATAGAAATTTACTAGCATCTAAATTGAAGTTTTTGGAGGGAAGAGAGTTTTATTATAAAACCCAACATAGCTTTGCATATAGTAAACAGCTCAGTTGCTATTTGCTATACTGAAATCTGAAATAATTTTGGACACCTTTTTAAAGCTAGAAAGAAATCTCACTTCCCTGACAGTCAAATAATATGAATATGAGCACGACTGGACCAAAACAGAAAACAGAACCACACCCCCCCTCCCCCCCAAAAAAACTCACCACTATTTGGAGTTTCAATGTTATGAAAAGTACAGGAGTATAAACTGAACAAGATTTGTCTTCGAATTCTAATTAGGAAAAGAAGTGGACATACCTTTTTAATCATTTTACCAAGTTCAAAATCTGGCCTTCTGCCTACTGAATAATCAGCTTTCACTTCAGAATAGGTATCATTAATAATTGCCAAGAACATGTTCTGGGAAGAAATATTCACAAAAATAATTATTTCAATAAAGATTTAATGTAAATGTTAGTGACTCTGATGACTGCTGGGGTTTGTAAAATTAGTTTTTAAAATTTTAAAGTAGCTCATGTGTTCAGTAATAGAGAAATGCCTCCAGAATATAACACAGTAGAATGGGAAACGCATAGTGTATGGATACAGGCAAATATGTTTATGGTAAATGAGAAAAACAATGTAAAATAATGCATGTGAACTGGGTACTAATGCACATATAATATATATATATATATTAACTGATCAACATTGAATAACAGAACATAGAATAATATAATTATATGCTCATAAGAATGTTTTCTTTTTAATTCCATAAAGCTGTTTAAATGCACAGCCTTATTACTAAGACTCTTCTGGATACTATGTCCAGATAGTACAAACAGTTGTGGAGAGGGTATTCTTACCCCCAGCCCACCTCTCTGCCTTTCACTGAGGACCAACTCTGTCACTGAGGACTTTTGGCCACCACCAGCGGAAAACTGCTGTGCTTGACAAAAATGTTGTCAAGGAGGACAGAAAAGCAAATTTCCTTGATTAGGAAGGTCAAATAAATTTGTCTTGAGCAGATGTGAAAGACACCATCCTGAGGACTCCTAAAAATCATAAAGGAATGAGCTTTTAGCCTTAAGGGCCAGAAGCCATTTGCAATATGGGCAGAATATATCCATCCCTTCTGGTATGAAATGTCCCAGGTTAGAGGGACCCAGGATATCCATGTTATAGGTGTAGAAGATTTAGCACAGTCCTGGCACACACCTGACACCAAGATGATAACTATTATGATCATATTCTCCTTTGGACAACTTGGAAACATTCAGACACTGGATTTATAGCCTACGTTACTAGGAATCCACACAATTCCTAATCAATGTAAAAAAAACTCTTAACAGCTAAGCAGTTATACTATAATTTCTTCTAAATTAATAATTTCACTTTTTATTCTAAAAAATATAAGTGAAAAAAGGGACAAATTTGGTCGTACTTACCAGCAGGACAAAGAACACAAAAAAGATGAAAGTGATGAAGTAAATGGGTCCCAAGATACGATTGGCTTGCTGAATACCAGCAAAATTAAAATCTCCAAGAACAATTCGAAATTGTGCAAATCTTTGATGGGAAGAAAGGAAAACATTATATCCCTTCATAAATACATCACAATTGAAGGAGGTTACCCATGTGTCCAGGAAAGTATCTAGCTGCATACCACATAGGTTCTCTGGCTCTAGTTTACATTAACATAGAGCTCTATAAAACTAAGTATGGAATGTTCCCTTGATGGCAAGACAAAGTATTTCAATAGCTGAGCAGTGATTCAGGAAACGATGGGCTTCCACTTACTGAATGTTCACCTACAAGATTGGAACCATGAGATACTTGCTTACCAACTGGTCTTGACAATGGCCTTGTTAGCCTGTCCTGTGCCCTTCAAAAATGACAATACCTGACCTTGTCCAGTAAGTGATTTTCAACTTGTACCGAGACCTAAGAATGCTAAAATTTCTAATATCAACAGTATGTTTAATTTGTATGCTGCTTCTGCTAAAATAAGATGCCAACAATTTGTCACTTGCTGAGCTTCAAATACTCATGATAATCGTCCTCAAACATCACCTTGAGGTTTATTTTCTTCAATAACTACAAATCTTGGATTTGATGTAAGATAATGTCTAAAATATTACAGATCTTCATTTTATTAATTTTAAAGGTGGAAAATTAAGGCTTTGAGGACAGTAGTAGCAGAGGTAGAATTAGGATTACTCAACCTGATGTCATATTTTCTCATCATTGATTTGCAATGGCATTGCCAGACACACAGGTATACATATATAAGTCATGCAGATGAATTCTTTATTTTTTTAAAGTTGAGAATTGTTTAATTTCATCCGTACTCATACCTTAAACAATTTAAAAAGTATTTGAATCTTTCTTTACAAACTAAAATTGTTCTCTTGGAAATAATGACCTTTCTAGCTATAATACAAACATGAAGCAATCTTCAGAAGCAAGTTAGAATTTTTCATAAATGGTGATAAAGGTAGTTAAGGGTTGTTGCCTGGGTTCTTCATTATACTAGTCAATTAAATTTCAGCATTACTTTAATTAATTAATGTTAATAGAGTCCATCTGTCTCAGAATATCTATGATATCAGATTTAACCTAAATTCCAAAGTAGGTCAGTAGGTCAGTAGGTTATTAGGTTAGAAAAAGATTTATTGTAGTTTCCATTTCCTAAACTCAGGTTCCTGAGTTGATCATTTTAAATTAATAAAAGATTATTAATAATTAGATGAAATTAAATTTTTTTCTTTGAATTATGTAAACAGTATATAGGAAAATGGTCTTTGTTATTCCTGTTTTGTAACAGTAACTTGTTATTTGATTACTCATATTTTGTTTTCTGGAATGGATAACATGTATTTTATGTTTCTTATATAAAGTCAGGGCTCTAACCTTGGATAGTTAGAGGAAAAAGAAAAAGGCAATGCTCCAATTTTTCTGATTATAATAATAATGCATGTTCATGGGAGAAATTTTAGACAGTACTAAAGAAAAAGTTTTTAAAATTAATAAGTTGGTTAGGAATGACAGTTGATACTTTTGGCTTATTTGGATTTAAGGTTGATGTATTTTGATGCCACTGTTACTGTTCGTGGGTGCTTAAGTGAGTTATTTATTTAAGGGGAAGACTGCATGGAATTTTTAATAGTATGTAGGTACTTTGCATGATTGGTTAGTCAGTTAAAAGGAAGAAGTCTTCCTGTTCTTGGTTATTGCTACTGAACATGTAAAGGGAGCATATAGTTATATACAATGAAGGAAGAAAATGTATTCAAAGAAATGGGTTATTTGGACTCCCAGGACTCAAGAGTTACCTGGAATTTCATCCCCAGTACTTAAGACATGATTAAATCATACTTAAAGTAGTTTTTAAGCATTTAATACTGGTTTGTAATGCTCTTGTACACAAAATAGAACAAGAAAAGCTGAATTGGAAGGAGGCCAAAGTTCTGTTTTAGTGTTTCAAACTTGATCTTTTTATCCTTGAGTTGGATTTATAGGAGAAAAGATAAGCTAAGGGCACCATTTCTTCTCTCCAGAAATTACCTCATTAACTAAAGCTTCCATTCACCCTTCTCTCTCAGGAAAGTGACAGAATGCTCTGTACATACAGAGTCCCTGTGCCTTATAAATAATGTGAACAACAAAACTCAAACCAAATTGCTGAATGGACATGATCCCACAGGAACTGGAGACTTCAAACACAATGTAATTGTCATTTCCCCCCCTTAATTGGAGTTTAGTTTACCTCCTCCTTTCCTCCCAAGCTGAAAGGAACACCATGACTGCTTAGTATACAGGGTTGTGTTGAATGAAACTACTGTTTTGTAGCTTCATGATACCCCTGGTAACTTTCTAGAGTTGTCTCTTATAAATTAAAATAGCTAACAGACTGTTCTATAATAAGATAACATTGTGGTTAATATGACTTCCCAGTCTCTCACATGGAGACATGATTGGGTATTTAGCAATTCCTCAGCATTCTCCAAATATTGCCTCTAGTCGGTCGTCTGTCTTTTGTAACTCAGGTTAAACATATTGGGTCTTCTCATTCTAGCCTTCATATCTCATACCTTCTCCGCCCACTTTTTGTATCTCTGGGCCTCATTTTCAATAATTTTTTGCTGGCCTATTTTTCACTTTACTCTTCCTCTCTTCATCTTTTATTTGCTCTCAAACTTGTCAACTAGGTTTTAATCTCAGTTACTGTAATTTACAGTTCTAGAATTCTATTTTTGATACTCTTTCAAATATGTACTTTTTATGCTGTACTGTTCTCTAAAGTTATTTTCTGGCTTGTGTTTTATTTCTCTAAATATAGTAAGTATTGCGTGATTATTCCAGTATCTGAAGTGTATTGTATGATGTATCTGCTGGCTTTTGCTTTTTCCCCCATCTGTACCAGGTTACTTTTCACTACAGGCAGTAAGTTATGTTTGAAAAATTGCTTATAGAAGTAATTTGAGGCTTAGGATGAGTATACCTTTCTCCAGAGTGGTTTTTTGTTTGTAGGTGCACATGCACACAGGCATTCTAGCCCAGGGCCATCTTAATCCAAGTTCAAGACATGAAGTTCCCTGAATACCTAGGTGATCATGACAGACTGATTTACCTTTAACATGAGGCTTGAGAAGTTACCAGACAATCCCTACTCACCAATCCTGCCCTGTCACTCTCCTACAAGCCCTGGACTTTGCCCTCAGTCTCCTTCTCCCTGAGAGTTGACTAGAAACACAGTTCCTTAACTATTTCTTCTGGATCATCAAAAATGCCTTGATGGTGTAGGGTTTGGGGAAGGTGATGGAGTAACAAGTACTAGGAATATGTCTCCCCACCTAGACAACAATCACATAGGCAGAATATGTCTGATGTAACTATTTTAGAGCTCTGGAGTCTATTTAAGGCTTGCAACTTCCGGGGGAAGTCTTAGCCAACTTTGGTCAGTTGCAGCTTTTAGTTTGTCAGAAGCTAGCCCATCTCCCACACCACCCCCCACTCCCCAGCCCATGGCAGGTAGCCATGCTTTTCTGGAAGAGCTTGTATGCAACCTGTGGGAGCCAGGGTAGACAATCAGGACCCTGTTCTCCAAACATCAGGACTCTGTGTTTGGATTGCTGATTGTTCCTTCTGATCACAGGGGTGCAGGCAGAGATGGGCAAGTTCCCCTGTCTGTCTCAAGTCCTCAAGCCTCTTGCTGAAGCCATATCCTTGGGATTGTAGGGCTGGCACCCTCTCTTTCCCCTTCATTTCCTTCTTTTTCCCCTTTTGGGAGCCAGGCATTAAAGACATTCAAAAGTAACTGCATATACAGAGGAAATTATAAAGTCACCATGCATGCCCATGGAAAGGTACAGGCTCAGAAAAGGCCAGAGAAGACCTTTACACCTCAGGCTGGTTCTCAACACAGAGACAGTATACAATAAACAACAGCAACAACAAACCCAAAACAGGGAACCCATTTCCAGGGTTATCACATTATTTCATTCATATATTTATTTTCAACAAAAACAAGAAAAGGCAGGACATAAAAGAAGCAGGGAAGTGTGACCCAATCAAAGGAAGAAAATTCACCAACAGAAACTATTCCTGAGAAAGACCAAGTGGCAAACCTACTAGACAAAGACTTTAAAACAACTATCTTAACAATGCTCAGAGAACTAAAAGAAATGGAGAAAGTTAAGAAAATTATTTATCTCTATAAAGAGACAGAAAACCTCAAAGAAACCAGGAAGAAATCATAGAGCTGAAAAATACAATAATTGAAAGTTCACTGGAGGAATTAAGAGGCAGATTTGAGCAGGCAGAAGAAAAAACAATCAGTGAGCCTGATAATAAGATGGTTGAAACGACAAGTCTGAGGAATAGAAAGACAAAGGATTGAATAAAAGTGAACAGAGCTGACACCATCAAGACACCAACATAAAAACATGAAAGGATGCACTATATCACTAACCATTAGGGAAATGCAAAGCACAACCACAATGAGAGATTAGTTCACACCCATTAGGATGGCTACCATTAAAAAAGAAAAAGAAAAAGAAAAAAGCAGTCGAGAAAATAACAAGTGTTAATGAGGATGTGGGAAAACTGAAACCCTTGTGCACTGTTGGTGGGAATGTAAATGGTGCAGCCACTGTAGAAAGCAGCATGGCATTTCCTCACAAAAATTCAGAATAGATTCACCATATGATCTAGCAATTCCACCTCTGTTGTATATGAAAAAGAATTGAAAGCAGTCTTGATGAGATATTTATACACCTGTGTTCATAGCGGGATGACTCACATCATCTAAGACTTAGAAGAAGTCAAGATCCATCAAGAGATTAGTGGATAATCAAATGTGGTTTAGGGGTGCCTGAGTGGCTCAGTCTCTTAACTGTCTGACTTTGGGTTGGGTCATGGTCTCGTGGTTCATGAGTTTGAGCCCCGTAGTGGGCTCTGTGCTGACAGCTAGGGGCCTGGGGCCTGCTTGGAATTTTGTGTCCTCCTCTAATTCTGCCTCTCCCCTGCTCATCTTCTGTCTTTGTCTCAAAAACAAATAAACAGTAATTTTTTTTTGAAAAATGTGTTTTATACATAGAATGGAATATTAGTCTTAAAAAGGGAGGAAATTCTGACATACTGCACAACATTGATGAGTCTTGAAGACATACTAAGTGAAATCTGTCACAAAAGACAAATACTGTGTGATCCACCAAGTACCTACAGTTATCAAAATCATAGAGACAAAAAGTAGAATGGTGGTTGCCAAGGGCTGGAGGAGAGAAGAAGTGGAGAATTCTTGATTAATGAACATAGTTTCGGTTTTAAAAGATGAAAAGAGTTCTGAAGATGGATGGTGCTGATAGTTGCACAATATGAATATATTTAATCTCATTGAACTGTATACTTAGAAATGGTTAAGATGGTAAATTTTATGTATGTATTACCACACACACACACGCACACACACAAATCCTTATCAGCTTAACAGAACCGCCTTCAGGGCGAAAGAAGCTTTGGATGCTGCGCTTACTTCCCTGGGTTCTTGGCTTTTGATTTTGGTCCACTTATTACTCACTTTTCAGTTAGTTCTTCAATGCTATCTGTATGTCATCTAGCTTTTTAAATTGTCCTGAAGAGGAGGTTGATCTCAGTAACCTAGCACTTCAGTAACAAAAGCAGAAGTGTCTTCATTAATGCATTCTAAAGTTGTCTACCTCTTTATGCTTTGTGCCTTATACTTCTTTTCTTTCCCACTAAGGTAAGACCAATTTCCAAATTCTGTAAATTACATTATAATTGATGTCCAGTACTACTAAGTTTTATTATTAAGTAACACTTGAATTAAGATCCTAGGAAAGGACCAAGAAGTTGTTGGAAGTGCAAACCTAATTCACTCAAGAGAGAGCTAACCAGACTTCTCAAATTATAGGCTATTTGACATTGGGAGGGATCATTGGGAGTAACAATCCAGTTCCTTTATTTGCAGATAAAGAAATAAAGGTCGAGAAAAGTTGAATAGCTAAGTAGCAGAATCGGACAGTAGGATTATATCCTCTTGATTCCTAGTTCATTCTTCTTTCCACTACTGATTAATGAAATTTCAGACAGTTACCACTTCAAATATTTCCATGTGGATGGTAAAAAGAAAGCAATCTTGTTCATTTCTTTAGATCAAAGTTTCCCCCAAATCAAGTAAAAGGGCATGGAAAAATAAGTTTGGAGAATTCTTAACTAAAGTTAAGAAAGTTATTACAGTTTTTCTTAGAGCCATCTGTTAATATTCACTATAAATTTCCAAAAAAGTGATGCAAAATTTCCCAAACTTAGTTAAATATGAAGCCATTTCCTCCCAATAATCAAAAATTATATTTTGAGAATTGATATTTTAGACTATTATAATTTTCTTACGCACACAAAACTTGTTTTACATACCCAGAAAGGAGAGTAATTGTATTTAAATTGTTCTTAACTTTAAAAAAAAAAGTCTGAAAACTTTGCTAAGGATTCTACTTGATCAGTTCTATAAGTTTGTTCCCTGCTAATTGCTTTATTTGTATAAAAATATTTTTAAAACACAGCTTTGTCAGATCGGCAAAGGATAATCAGGTCAACATCAATAAAAGGATTCTAAAGATGGACCCCTTAAAGGAAAACATTTAAGCTTTCTTTTCCCCAGAGAATAAATTATTACAGAGACACACAGGCCAATTTCTGTTACATTTGGTAAAATTTTCACTCCCAATGAAAAATGAAAAAGTATCTTTCTAATGTGACCTTGTAACATTTAAAAAATGGACTGCACCATTCATTTGGGTCTTCTGATGCTAAACACTACCTTGAGTGTGACAGGTATTTTGCCATCAATGAAAATATAAAACCAAGTTTAAATTTATTAAAATGTATGTTACTACTTATCATAGGCCTTTCCATGATTTTTTTTCTTATAAACGAGTAAATATAATTACATTTATGCTAACAGCTTACATGGCATTTTGAAAAGTGGAAAAGTCGTCAACTTGTGATCCAAAAACAAGAAATCCTAACTGAGCATAAGCAAAGAATATTATAAAAAACATGATGGCAAATCCTACTATGTCTTTGAGACAGCGGGACAAGGTTGATGACAGCTGAGACATTGTCTTATTAAAGCTTATGAATTTGAATATCTGAAAAAGAACAAAGTTAATTGAAATAGAAGACTATTCAACATTACAATTACTTAGAGTAAGTTAAATTAATTTCAGGAAAAAAACTGATTCAAACTAAAGAAAGTACTTAATGATAGGAGTGCTTGAGGATTAGCCACAATCATTCCAAGGCCAAACTACTTTTAAAACTACTTTATAGTTAAGAAAATCCTTTTGTTTTTTCATAACTTTGTAGCTTCAGTTCCCATTTTGCTAATATAATAAAAGATCTATCTAATCTGCTGTACTTAATATAATAAAATATAAATACCTTTATCCATGCAAAAAAGATGGTAATAGCAATTACATTGTTGTAATAAATGTACCAGTATGCAAGAAAATAGAAGTCTGAATATTTTTCAGTATTTTGTAACAGTTCTCCAAGTAAGAGAAAAATTTGTATATTACAGTATATGTTGAAGGAAACAGCCACAAAACACAACTAAAGGGAAAATAAGAAAGGTTAATTTAGGGATGGTTTCTACCTCTATATCTCTTGCAGCCTATGAGCAAAGGAACAAGTTCATCAAAAATTTAATAAACTGGAGAAATAAGACATAGGCTTTTACATGAATGAAAGTAAACCTCAACTTATAGAAGTTTGAAATTGCATAATGATCACAAAAGTAGAAAAATACTAATCACCTGACCATTCTAAACTATCTGCCTGTTTCTTTGAGTTATAAGGCACAAATGTATAAAATGATTATATAATTCTGACTAGGCTGCGTTTTTGCTCCATGTAACTATGTGATACCAAGAAATTTATTTTTATTTATTTACTTAGTGTTTATTATTCCAGTATAGTTAACATATAGTGTTATGTTAGTTTCAGGTGTACAATTATAGTAGCTCAACACTTCCATACACATGATATGTAAAAGTTTAGTATTTTCTACCACATAATACTAAAACAAATATTTTACAGTAACACAAAAATAAGCCTTTTGATAGCTCTGTGACAACTCTTCTAGAAGAGAGTTCAGAACCAGATTATCTCAAGTATCACCGTTTTAGAACTGTCATGAAAATCTTCATTTGACCCTTTGCCCGAATTCTCAGAGAGTTAAAACATTCAATGTCATGCTGTACATTAAATTTTATCGGGGATAGCAGAGAAGTAGGTGGCTCATTTTCTGACTCTGAGACATTGGTAATCTGGTTTTGGGAAACAAGACTTATCTCCTGGATTGGCCATAACTAGGGGTCAATAAAGGTGAAAGATCACATTGTGTAAGCCAGAAATATTTGTTACGTGTTCCTAAGACCAAGTGCTTACCATTTGTCCCGCCCTGCCTACGGCTCTATGTTTATTTTAATATGTTCCAGTGATAAGAACTGACTGTTTTTGGAATTTCTTTCAGAGGCTAGCTCCCCTGTCCTGGTGTTCTCTGTGCTCACAGCTACTCTCTGGCTGCTCACTTCCTCCCCACCTCCCCCCTTACAAGATCTGCCTAGGCTTGATTTTGCATATTCTTTCAAAATTCAGCATGAGGAGGAAAGCATATTGAGGCAATATAGAAGAGTACATTTCCAAAAATAACCATGATTTTCAACATGAGGCCATATAAGAAACACATTTTTGAGTGGGGTGAGGGAGACCTATTGTGCATATGAAATCATAATACCTGTAGAATCACCTATTCTTCTAAGTTTATGCTGGTCCTAAATCAGGAAAAAAAGAGACTTCATCTTTTTGGTGGCACACCATAAGTATGCACTATGATAGGTCCTGTTATGATTGATACTTGAAGCTTTTAAAGGAAGTCCCAGATGAATAGAAAACTTCTTTCCTTGGTACATTCAGATGTGATTCCCTTGAATGATACATGTGAATATATACTTACCACCAAAAGTAGTAATTCTAGCCAGTTCCAAACACTTTTGAAATAGGCAGACTTAAATTCTCTTATTTTTTGGGCTTCTTGTGTTGTGAAAACAATAAGAAAAATACAAAATGTGATTTCACAGGAAGCAATAATATAATCATAGTAGCTAACATATCTGAGGAGCTTCACAGAGTAAAACTGCCATGAAGTAATGATTCCTCCAGTTGCAGGGAATTCTGCCACCAATCTGTAAAATTAGGTTAGTGGAAGTCACTGTCCATTTATTTCAAGCATTTGTATTTCAGAACCTAACTCAATGCGAAGTTTCTAATCAGTGATGATGTGTACTTTAATAATCAGTTATTTTGTACAAAATATGTTTTCTTGGGCTCGTGTGTTCAACTTAAATTCTAGTGGATTTGCTTATTTTTAAAAAATATTTATTTTTGAGAGAGAGAATGTGTGAGCAGGGGAGGGGAAGAGAGGGGGGTACATAGGATCCAAAGTGGGCTCTGTGCTGACAGCAGACAGCAGACAGCCTGAGGTGGGGCTTGAGTTCACAAGCCAGAAGATCATGACCTGAGCTGAAGTCAGACACTTAACCAACTGAGCCACCCAGGTGCCCGGGATTTACTTCTTTTTTAATAGTTCCACTTTTTTGTACTCAATATTCATAGCGGTCAAAGACCAACGTGGTGGAGAAAGTAAGATCTGATTTCAGGCAGATGTTCTTTTATTTTGTGCTTAGATTGTTTGGTTATAACTGGGAATACTATTTTATCTCCACAGGACAATGAGATGATGTTCAAGAAAATGGTATATGGCTAGTTACTGTTATTAGTCAGGACTCCCCCCCAAATGCATAATTCTTGAATATTTCACAGAAGGAAAATACACTCTCCCCCTTTAGATTAGCAGAGACACATCTTCTAAATGTCAAGATTATATATTTTCCTTAAAACAAACGTTTTCTGTTTGCTTTAGGCCCAGGATGTTGGATACAGGGATCTATATGCAAATAGAAGTATAAAAATTAATTCCTACACTAAATAAAAAGATTTTGAGCCTTTTCATGTATTTCTAGTGTTCTCTACAACTTCAGATAGTTAAGAATTGGCAGTAATTTAAGGAACCAGTATCTCTATCACGATGTACTTAGTCCTACTTAGGGATTATTAGCAAATATTATTCATACTGGAATAAGGTGCTGCCAAAGCTGTTTCACCTTGCACATAGCAGGGGCGCAGCATTGAATAAGTGAGTTAAGTGAAAGAAACCCAATATTTTGATCTGAAGTGTACATTAATAAGGTAAAAAAAGGAACTGTATTGTTTCATTTGCCAGATACATTTACAAAAAAGAAAGTAAATGAATGAGATCCTGACTTAAGTAATGTGCTCCCATATAACTAGAACCATCTGCTGGTTTCTAATTTGGGGCGCCTGGGTGGCTTAGTCGGTTAAGCGTCCTACTTTCGCTTAGGTCATGATCTCGCGGTTCGTGAGTTCGAGCCCCGCGTCGGGCTCTGTGCTGACTGCCAGCTCAGAGCCTGGAGCCTATCTCAGAGTCTGTATCTCCCTCTCTCTCTGACCCTCCCCTGCTCACGCTGTCTCTCTCTCTCCTAGAAATAAATAAAAATATTAAAAAAATAAAAAGTAACATTTTATTTTTAATGTTTATATATTTTGGAGAGAGAGCAGAGCTGGCGAGGGGCAGAGAGAGAGAGAGAGAGAGACAAACAGAAGATCCAAAGCCGGCTCTGTGCTGACAGCAGAGAGCCCTATGTGGGGCTCAAACTCACAAACCATGAGATCATGACCTGAGCGGAAGTCTGATGCTTAACCAACTGGGCCAACCAGGCGCAGCTAAAAATTAACATGTTAAAAGGTAATACAGAATAAGCATAAAACCCAGAGACTGGAAATCTGGACTTAGTTTAGTGTAACAAGGAGTTCTTTGTATGATTTTAGGCTAGTTATTCCAATGTCTCTCCACTTATTTAAGGCATACAAATGATTTGTCCTCTTTATCCTGATCAGGACCATTGGAAAGAATGATTAATGCTGGTAAAAGCTCTGATTTTCTGAAAAAAGAAAAAAAACTATAAAATAAGTGTGTAATATCCATTGCTACTTAAGAGAATTCATTTATTTTATTCATTTTTACAGGGTTTATTCTAATTTATTTTTAAATTATTTTTTAAAGTTTATTTTTATTTCTGAGAGAGAGAGAGAGACAGAGAGCAAGAGAGAGAGGGGGCGGGAGGGGCAGAGAGAGAGGGAGAGAGAATCCTAAGCGGGCTTTGCACTATCAGCCTGAACTCAAGGTGCTATCAGTGCAGAACCTGATGCAGGATCCAATCTCACGAACCATGAAATCATGACCTGAGCTGAGATCAAGAGTCAGAGGCTTAACCAACTGAGCTACTCAGGCACCCCCATTTACAGATTTTAAAGGGCCATGGCTGTGTTTAATTGTTGCTGTTGCACAAGGGCAAAATCCTGTGATCAGACACCAACTCCATATTTCATTCAGAGTAAAAATATAAGACTCATGAGAGAAAAGTGGCTCACTGAGATTTTAGTGGACACTACTATTTGCTTGTCTAGCAGTCATTATCCCACTCCTCCTTCCTACAGAACCCCAACCATATCAGGCATCCACCATTCCCAGATCACTCAGAAAGCGGATTCAATCCCCAGGCAGATCCAATCAGGGTAATCCTATTTCCTTTGCCAGTGTTTGGTTCTAGAACACAGGCCTAAAGCCAATTAGCATGGTCCAGGTTAGGCAAATGACATAAGGTCATCAGACTAATGGAGAGAATTTTTTCTCTTTGGATAGTTTTGTCCCTTGCCACTACCTCTTCCTTCTCTTTCTCCTCCTCCTCTTCCTCCTGTGGGAATGTCTCTCATCATCCTCCTGGGTCTAAGTTAGCCCACGCGTATATGTCCTTATCATGCAACGGCAGAAATGCAAGAGAGCAAGTTTTAATGTGCAAACTTATTTCAAACTTCTGCTTGTATCCTAGCTGCTCCCATTCCATTGTCCAAACCAAGTCACAAGGCTGAGTCCAGTGTTAGGCGCCAGGGAAGGTGCATCCTGCCCTGTGTGACAGGGCGCTGCTAGGTTACATGGCAAAGATGTGAAAAACTGGGGCCATTTTTGCAAGTCAACACAGGCTCTAATAATTTCTAGGACACTAGCTACTGGTATATATTGTCTGAAATTTAAATTCTTCATTCTTAAGACAAAAATCAATAACTTAATAAAGAAGCTCATTCTGAAAGGAAATCAACAGATCTGAATGATCTGATTTAGAGGAAGAAATCAAGACTAAATGTTAGATCTGTGCAACTGTAGAATGACAAGAAATTAGACTGTATCCTTAATATAAAACTGACATATTGTATGTCATTCTCCATGTTCTTGAATATCTTCCAAAACAATGAAACAATGAATCTGATGTTGTTTTAGCATATTTTTCATTATTGGCATACTATATTTATTTTGAAGCCTATGATTTTAATCTCAGTACAAACACATACAAACTGGAAACCCTAACAAGGGCTCTGGATGCTTTTTGTTTTATTAATTAAAAAATTTATTTCATATTTAAAACATTTTTTTAACTTTTTTTATTTTTGAGAGACAGAGAGACACACACACAGAGTGCGAGTGGAGGAGGGACAGAGAAAGAGAGGGAGACACAGAATCTGAAGCAGGCTCCAGGCCCTGAGCTGTCAGCACAGAGCCTGATGTGGGCCCCGAACTCAAAAACCATGAGATCATGACCTGAGCAAAAGTCGACGCTTAACTGACTGAGCCAGTTTTAAGTGGGCTCCATGCCCACTATAGGGCCTGAACTCAATACCCTGAGATCAAGAATCTCATACGTCACTGCCTGAGCCAGCCAGGGGCCCCTCTGGAGGCTTTTAAAATTCAATATACTAATAAAGAGATTTTGAGTCACTTACCTGATGATGCAAAACAGATTAACATTAGCATTGTATAACGAAAAATCAATGAAAATAACTCTAGTCCCTCTTGTGATCCAGCTGTTGAGTCGAAGGTTAATAAATTTGTTTTTTGTTTCAGATTTTGATTTTGATAAAGTGAAAATAAATCCCCCATTTTGGTAAACACCAACAAATCCCCAGTGCCAAGGGGAGCTAGTATTAGGAGTAGAATACTTCCATCTGTTAGGTATAAAAAGAAATGGAGAGATGAGAAAGCCTGACTGAGATATATTCTAAGAATTTAAGTTAACCTTTAAAAAAAAGGCAGTATTAAGTTGGTAAGTATTATAGTAATTTCGAAGCAAGACAATGAGTTAAGGGTTAAGATTTAATATATTTTTAAAAGTTTACTTATTTTGAAAGAGTGGGGGAGGGACAGAGAGAATCTCAAGTAGGCTCTTGTGCTGCCAGTGCAGAGCCTGAAACTGGGCTCAAACCCACAAATGGTGAAATCATGACCTGACTTGAAGTCGGATGTTTAATCTACTGAGCCACTCGGGTGCCCCAAGATTTAATACGTTTTCATTTTTTAGTGCGTTTTGTGGGCAACACACTGGACCAGATCCTATGAGAAAAGGTTTTTTTTTTAAAAATCCATCTGTTGCCTCAGGGAACTTAAAATCTAGAATACAGTGGCTGTATTCTTTTTTTTTTTTTTTTTAATTTTTTAAATGTTTTTTATTTATTTCTAGGAGAGAGAGAGAGACAGCGTGAGCAGGGGAGGGTCAGAGAGAGAGGGAGTCACAGACTCTGAAACAGGCTCCAGGCTCTGAGCTGGCTGTCAGCACAGAGCCCAATGTGGGGCTTGAACCCCTGAACTGTGAGATCATGACCTGAGCCGAAGGCGGACTCTCAACCGACTGAGCCACCCAGGCGCCCCAGGTCATATACCTTTATAAAAGTCAATCAAGAAGGGCTTTGTTACAATGTCTATATTGTTATAACGAAAGTTCATAAACCAGAGTAAAACGTGGATACCTAAATTGTTTCCATCCTTCCTTTTTTTCTTTTAATGTTTTATTTATTTCTGAGAGAGAGAGAGAGAGACAGCGTGAGCAGGAGAGGGTCAGAGAGAGAGGCAGATACAGAATCTGAAGCAGGCTCCAGGCTCTGAGCTAGCTGTCAGCACAGAGCCTGATGCGGGGCTCGAACCCACCAACCGTGAGATCATGACCTGAGCCAAAGTCAGATGCTTAACCAACTGAGCCACGCAGGCACCCCCATCCTTCCTACTTTTAACTTAATTATGAGATATCAAAAAGTAAAGTCTTGACTCCTCATTTCAGTCCCTGTTCAGTCTCTGCAAACAGAGTTGAATGATTATTTGAAGATGCACTGCTTAACTCGTGTTCTATTAATAATACTGTGCTTATTTTCAGGAGGAGGGAAAAGAGATAATACTAAGAAAAAAACATACCAACCTTCTCCTACTTCCAATTTTTTATGATGTTTTAAATTAGTGAATGTTACATTTTAGATGGACAGCCACAAATTGATTCTTAATTTGGTTGTTAGGGAATGATAAGTATTATGAACCCAAATCTGTAGTGTTAATTTTGGTATTTAAATTATTTGCAGTTGTTATGAGAATTTGGAATATTAGAATACCTAACAGATTAGTTTTCAGATTCCAATTTAAAATGTGCAATTGAGTAATTGATTTATTTTGTACTTTTTCATTGAAAGAGATGTATAGTACTGTAACATTTAAGAGAATGTGTCATCATACTTATGAGTTTACTAGATTTATGAGAATTATACATTGTTATCCTATAGTATAACCAAAGACTTACACAAAGAAAAAACAAATCAACAAAACCCACAATGCAATGATTAATCTTGGGGCTACAGGAGAGGTTGATGAACAAAAGAAAATTTAATCATTGTTCATATCTATAATGTAAACATTGGCTCCTGATTAACAAAAACTATGATCTAACTACAGGCTAAGAAAAATGTGTGTTGTGGAAGGGGACCTATGACAGACACCTTTCATGACAGAGATAGTAGGTACGTAAAACTGTAAAATCAAGTAATAGCAGTATAAAATGCATTATTTAGAAGTAGGAAGTACAGGGGTAACTGGGTGGCTTAGATGGTTAAGTGTCTGGCTCTTGATTTCAGCTCAGGTCATGATCTTGTGGTTCGTGAGTTCAAGTCCCATATTGGGCTCTATGCTGACAGCATGGAGCCTGTTGGGGATTCTCTGTCTCCCTCTCTCTGTCCTTCCCTCATTAGTGCTCCCTCTCAAAATAAATAAACTTAAAAGAAATAGGAAGTATATACCAAAAGAAACAACTAAAAGAGCTAAAAGGGGCTGCTTCTGAAGAACTGTGAGTAGGAAAAGATGGATCTTTGTATTTGTAACATTTTGATAAATATTAAAAAACTTGTTCTCTGCCCCCTATGATTTTCATAGCATCCTAAAAGTAATGATACCAGAAGCTTCTGTATTAAGGGGAGGAAATGTCAGTGGCTTTGGGTTTCATGTTTTCAGTACAGACAGGAGTGTACACCTGCATTAGCCTCAGCCAATTTGGAGAACACTGCTAGAAGAGCTTTAGGAAGGCATCATCCGATGCAGTGCCTCCACAGCGTAACTGCTCCTTTTCAGCCTTGGCAATAACGGAAGTCATCGCTGAAGTCAGCCAGAGTGAGAAAGGAGGGAAGCATCGGAGCACACCTAACACACTCCCAGTGGTCTCAAGAAGCATTTGAGATGGGTCTGAGGTGAGTCTGGTCAGAGATAGAAAAGATGAGTATTGTAAAAGCATCGACAGATGTTTTACCCTGTGTCCGAAATGACTTAGCACTTCATATACCCAAGTTAGAGAAAAAAAGAATATTCTTTTATATCCTTTGGTAACAAAATAACAGGTTCACTTTTACTTTTTTTATTAAAAATTTTTCTTTATTTATTTTAAGAGAGAGAACAAGCAGGGAAGGGGCAGACAG
The DNA here is from genome assembly GCF_003009895.1 of Hyaena hyaena. Taxonomy (NCBI): domain Eukaryota; kingdom Metazoa; phylum Chordata; class Mammalia; order Carnivora; family Hyaenidae; genus Hyaena; species Hyaena hyaena. The sequence continues at coordinate 337,414 of NW_024081356.1, read as the reverse complement.
AGAGGGAGAGAGAGAATCCCAAGCAGGCTCCTTTTTCAGTGCGGAGCCTGATGCAGGGCTCAAACTCACAAACTGTGAGATCACCACCTGAACTGAAACCAAGAGTTGGACAGTTCACTGACTGAGCCACCCAAGTGCCCCCACTCTTACATTTCTTAACACTGCTTCTCTGAGTCTTCCTCTGGTTTGATTATTGAAATAGTCTCCTTACCTGCAAGACCTTTGTTGGTATTATTCAGAAAATATACATACTTTCCCAATTTTTTAAAGATGCAATGGTAAGATGAGAGAGAAAACTACATGTAACTACTTACTCAGTTTCCTGTTCAAGGCCAAAATCAGATGTGTCTTCATTGCTAGAAGTGTATCTGTCATAACATTCACTCATCAAAGACTGAAATGATGTATAGATCTTGCATGTGTTGTTGCGGACTTTTAGTTGACGGACTCTGGGCACTCCTAAAAGTATGCTTTCATAGTAGATGCGACTGCTGTTCTTTAAATTATACAACATCTTGTTTGTGTACCATGCGTCCCAGTACAGACCTTCCAAAAGGGGTCCTTCCATAAACTTCATATAGAAAGATAGACGTTATGGGAAAAATATTTTCATTCAATTGTATAACAGAATCTGCATTCACAATGTTACCTTAAAAGCATGAGTCAGTAATTTTAGGAGTATGAAAATTATTGATCAAGCTGCCATTAACATTAATGGAAATGATGTCGATAAGGATAATGAAGATGGTTAATATTTACTGTGCTCTTATGTAGGCACCGCTCTAGTTCTTTAGAAATACTAACTCCTTTAATTCCATAACCCTTTACCCTTTCTTATATGAGGGGTATATTAACAACTGCCCCCTAAAACATGAGTATCAAAGCCCATAGCCACGTATTCATGGTTGTCATGGCGCTAATTCAGGACATCCCCTGAGTTGTCTTTGTTGCCTTTCCCCACCAACTCCAGCGGTGGTAACTGCTACTCCCGGCTCTGCCCTTCTAAGAGGCCCCAAACCCAGGGTTCAGGTTTTTCTTTTCTGCCTTCATTTTCTTTGCCACTGGCCATGTATACTTCAAGACAGTACAATAAAAAAAAGAAGCAGGGTTATCTCTGCTTCTAGTCTCGGGGAAAATTTCCTCTTTCTTTCATATTTCACCTGGTCTATATCAACGACCTCGAATCATCTGCTCTCATCTCACACTTTCCCTCTTCCTCTCAGGAAGTGACCCTGTCTCCTTCATAGGTTTTAAATTCCTAGCATGACATTCATGATTTGACCTCTTGTTCAGTTTATAGTTTGGCCTTTTCCACCTCATCTTCTATATGCCTATAATGCCAAACAAAGTGCCATATGTGGAATTACTTATAGCATATACTGTTTCTTCTTCCTAGAATGCCCTGTTACTCATCCTTTAAAACTCAACTGAATTGTCATCACCTCTGGAAAACCTTCCTATCTCTTCCTTATATGCCCTGATGTTTGCGAATTGGGATACCTGAAACTTCTCTTAATTGTTCTTTCCTAATAATGTGAGCATCTTGCTAAGCTAAATGTAATGGGGAAAAAAAAAGTCTATTTCAATGCTGATGAAATGATTCTCTCACATAATTAAAAACACTATAACATTATATTTTACATATGTACTATTTATTTGATTATATACTGTACATTACTGTAATATACACAGTATAGGGCTGTATACCAAAATTACATGTATTTCACTTTATGGGACATTTAAGGATTTTTTAAAAAGTTCATTTTTTTCAGTAATTTCTTACTCCCATAGTGAGGCTCAAGCCCATAACCCCGAGATCAAGAGTCACCTGCTCTTCTGACTGGGCCAGCCAGGTGCCCCTGTTTAAGGATTTTTTAAGACTAATTTTCACTATACACAACCACAGTTTGATGTGGATCCTAACCCCACATGTTTTTCCAACTGCAAAGACAGTGTTAAAAACATATAACTTTTTAAAAATTATAAAAACTCTATTACACTGAGAGCATAGGTTCTCAATATACACTTACTAGCTGGTTAATTCTAAAAGTTTAAAGAAATGATATTGATTTTTACTCATTCCTTCAACGAATATGTCTCCAGTGCCTATTACTTGTGCCATGAGTTTGTTTATGCAATACCATAAGCTACTTCATCCTCAGTCACATGATACCTTACCTTCCAAAAATCAGTTATGCTGCGAATAGATTTAAAGTTGATTCTTTCATCACCAGGCACAGAAGTGTCCAAAAATAGAGATGACATAACTTTGTTTAAGTAATACATATGTGGGTTTACCATGCCAAAAGTCACTAAGGAGAAGAATTTTTGTTTAAAAATTTACGTTTAAAAAATCAGTTTATCAGGTTTAAAAATTAGTTAAGTTTTTTCCCCCAATTTTGTTTTGAAAATCCAAATTTTTTCTTAATTATAAAAGTAATTAAAAAAATGAAAATGGAAATACACAAAACAGGAAAAACCTTCCTGTCATCCCACTGCTAGAGCTAGGTTTAGCACATATTCTTGAGATTTTTCTATATGCCTACACATTTATAAAGAAAATAAGTTTATTTTTTACAAAAATGAGATCATATTATACATACTCTCCTGCCAGTTAGCTTTCTCTCTATTTTGACAGTAGCAATATAATGGTGAATAGTAAAGCTATGGACTTTGAATTCAAACAGATAATGATTTGAGTCCCATCATAGGGATAATCCTCATAGTTTTGTTATGAGAAGTGAGATAATGCATGTGGAACATTTAAACCATGTTTTGGCACACGGTAAGAATTTTTAAAAATATTAACTAATATTCATTCTCTCTCTAGGAATAGGCGGTTAGGTTTTAGAGAAGGGTATAGACTATGTCATCTTCTTTTTTTGCTAGAAGCCTCTTAGTTTTTACAAGTACCTATCTTCAACATTACTTCATGGCACATAAACCTATGCCATGCTTTAATGTTCCATATTATTTCACTCTATATACCAAAATGTTAAAGAAATCCTCTGTTGATGAAGATTTAAGTTGCTTTCAATTCTTCCTAATTATAAAAATCTTTTTTGACATCTCTGAATAATGGAATTGTCTTTTTAATCAAGATCTGACCCAAATTCACTCCTACAATACCAATGAGTTAACTAATAAATACTTGCCAGTGTGTAAGCTATGTCACCATGTTATGTCTGGCCACTGAGCTTACACCTACTATTTGTTGGGCACTCAAAGGATAAAATGCTCTTTAATATTGATTCAGTCAATGCTCTTGACCCAATGCAAGCTGAGATGTTTTCCCAGTCTCCTTAAAGATTTGCATTGTTCTATACCTTCTGTGACTCAGCACCTGCATATTTTACCGTTAACTGTGCAATAGGCCAAGGAAAAGAGCAAAGCAGACAAGACTAATTTCCTTGGCCTCATTTGGAGTTTGACCTATGAAACTGAGCTAATGTATCAACATGGCTCTAACAGACATCACGTTAGAACTGCCAACTCAAGGGAATAACTATATTCAAGAAAGAACTGACAACTAAAAGCAATAATTCAATCATGCTGACTATGATAGTTGTTTCATTACATCTGTGACTTAAAGCTATGCCCTTTAAGAAATGGAAATAGTGTAAATCTTAATGAATTTAAGGTAAGTCTAAAATGAGTCAAAACTTTTTAAAGATGTCTTAGTAGTCTGAGAACCTATGGTTTATAAATTACATGTTTTATTTTCCACCTCCACATAACTCCTTAGTTCAGTGTCTTCATCTACATCTATACTTACATATACATAGGTTTATTAAAAAAATAAAGTAGAGTGACAACTCCTGAAGTGTGGTTCTAATTTCTACTTCCTTTCTGTAATGCAGGGTAGGTTTCGGAGCCCCTGTGAGACATAAAACAATTTTTTTCCTTACATTATTATGTAATTTACAATGTATATAAATAATGATGATGGAACTGTGTTTTCCACTTTTATTCTGATATACTGTGTGAAGGCAAGCTCCAAATGTTTCTCGTTATTTTTTTATTCTCACCACTTTTATGAAGAAGTAATAATTACTAACATTTCCCATGGGGGTAAGCAGGCAGTCATTTTATGATTGTACACTAATGAATTTTATAACAGGGACATTTCCTCAACAGTCCCGTCTGAAAGTGAAAAATCAAAATACAAAAAAATAAAAGATAAGTAAGAAAAGAAAAAAATCCCTCATCTTTATAATCGTTTTCTGTACCGTCTATATTGCTTCTTGGGAAGGCTGGCTTCTGCTGGAGGGATGGTGGACTGAAGGACTTTGGGGAAGGCCCTAGCTACGGTATTTGTACAGCAATCAACAGCTCCCAGCTCGAGCCTCGTGCAAGGGGCTGGTGCCACATCCCCTCAAGGCTTCAGTTTTCCCGTCTGTGAAATGGGATCCCTGTCCACCCCTTCTCATAGATGGGCTACAGGTGCTAGAAGTCTTATTTCACTTGAAAAGATATGGAACTACAGAGTTAACTACCAGGGGATGCGTAATTGCCAAATAAGCCCTGCTCCACCACTCCCTAGGATCACCCCTCACCGCCTCTTTGCCACCGTGACGCCTCAGCCATGGCCGACCTGGAAAACGACACCGTTTGACCTCCCAGGTCTGCGGCGCCTGCGCGTAACTTTACGACATGCGCCACCTAGCTCCTGCGCCTGCGCAAAGCCTCACGGGCCTCCACCAGCGCAAGCCTCTCTACAAGTGGCAAGCGCGCGTGCGCACCGAGGACTCTCTGGGAAGCCGTCAGCTGAGGCGGGGCTGGGAATTGCGGCGTTTTATCTCTGGCGGAGGGGCTGGTTTCTAGGGCAAACCTGGCTTTGGGCCTGGGGTTGGTGGTAAAAGTCGTAGTAATTAATTCTAACGGGCTACTGTTTCTTGAACACCTTTTACATTTATTGGCTTGTTTAGTCTTCACATCCCCCCTTCCTGAAAGGTAGGTGTTTTATCCTCATTTTAGGTCTGGAGAAGCCGAGGCGCTGAGAGGGTCAGTGACTTACCGAAGTCCACAGGTGGCGGGGTCAGGTGTGCAGGACGCCAGAGCCCGAGTGTCTAACCAAGCTCCCACTCTGCCGCCGGTGCCTGCAGACGCCGGTTCTCATAAACCGAGAGCTGCAGCTAGAAGTAGCTCCCACCCCTCTTCCCACCCAATATGGCTAAAGAAAACGATAAAATAGATTTAAACAAAATCCAGCTCTGAAGTTGATGATGAGGGAGCGTAGGCCTAACAGCAGTTCTTGGGAGCCCAGACTCATATCTGGCCCTGAAGCTTTGCAAAGATGGGAAGGGTTGTAAAACAGCTATAGAAAAGACCGAAGAAATTTGTTTGTAAATTAAGGCATCCGAACCCCGCTCCCCAGGATATGAGACAAGAGGGAGTCTCATGTTGGAAAAAAGGAAAATAAAACGGAATTCATTAGAAAGGCCCTAGAGCAGCCAGCAAAGAAAACCATCAGGCTGTTTTTGGAAATAAAGCTGCTCTTGTTATTTCTCTGAAAGAGATGTAGAGTGATGTTGATAAATGCTATTTTATGTGCAGATGAAAAGCAAAACGAGGCCACACAGCAGCGAGGGTCAAAGACTACCAATGATAAAAGAAAGAGAAGAGGCCTAGCAAAAGGCCATGGCCAGTGCATAGGAGGCCTGAGAAGAAAGGGCTAGTATCGTAGCTTAAGGACAGTGTAATAAAAGGATTTTCCCATTCCTGTACCTAGACTCTCAGATGCTCACAAAATGATGTTTTCTATTGTAATAGCTTACCTGAACTTTAAATGTAAGAGGATCCCTTCCCCCGTCAAATACAGGTATTGAAATTTACATGAAATAAGAGAATTAAACAGATGAATCTACAGACTATTCTTAATCCATTCAGCTCAGTAGACTCAGAGGTCTTGAAGATTTAATAGATTTAATTTGAATAAAAGAAAATCACAGTTTCAGGAGTCTGTCAGGATTTAAGTTATTGATGTTGTTTCCTTTTGAAATGCAAATCATGGAAAGTCTAGCTCAATTTCAGGAGGAATTGACTGAGCTGCAAATGAGCTCCATTAAGACACAGTTCTAGAACATTACTATTATTGCTTATTTAGAACTTGTTATTTGTAGGTTTTGCTTGGTGTATAATATATAAAAAGCAAAAGTTCTAAAGATCTAGACTTTTGTGAAGAGAAGACAGTCTGTTTTGAATATTTGAAATTTTATTCTCTTTTGACATTAAGCTTTGGAACACTCAGATAATCTATACCATGTTAGTATTCCTATAAGAGAAAACAGGTAAAACAGTATGTAGAAAGCAGAACCAGTAAACCTTATTACAAACATTAGATGTGGTTAAATAATCTGTAATTGTTAAATGTATATTAATTAAATGTTAAAATTTCACATTTTAAAATAATCTTCTACAATTACACACCCATATGCCCAGATTTTAATTAGGCTTCGCAGACCAGAGAAGATAGAATGTGCAAGAGTCAAAGGATAAATACTATAAACATATATTAGTTATATTACCTAGTTAAAGCCATAGTCTGTTATTACAACTATGGATTTACTTTAAAATTTTAATTGAATATATTACTAATAGTGTAGTTGTTGTGTTTTTCAATGTTGGTAACCTCATTAAAGTTCTTCACTTTCATAGAGTCCGGATTGAGCTGCCAGACGCTGAAATTCTCCTTCGGGGTTAAAAGCTTGTTTCACATCCAAACCTTTACCATTAAGTGCTAAATATTTGCTGAAAGTTGGTCGAACACGTAACTGCTTAGGAGCTGGAAGAGTTTGGTTTTGACGGACTGAAATAGATCACATAGAAGCTGATTCAGAAAACATGTTCTAAACAAGTGGGTTGTACTAGGTATTCAATTATCAGACCAGACAAGAAAAAAAATCAGAACTGTTAGGGGGGAAATCTCTCGCATTTTATACTGTACATTTTTATATTATGCTGAGATTTGTGTTTCTTACTAAATCTTTCTGATTAAGTCCTTTATAACACTTGGATTGATAGGGTCACATACCTGTAACATCTAATCTTGTGTTACATGTGATCACTCCAGCTTCATTAACTGCAGACACAGTGTACCACCCAGCATCTTTCTTGTTTACATCTTTTATCAGTAAAGTAACTCTACCAGAGTTATCATGATATAAACTGGAAAGAAACAATAATAAAAAATTAAAGTATAGGAATTAATTTTCCTGTGAAAGTTTATTTATGATACTTATGATTAAGAAAATGAAGCATCTGGAAGTTCTGAGGCTGTACGTAGTCAGTGCCATGTAGCATTGGTTTTATTGAATTTAACTTCCCCCCACTTAATTTTATTTGTGTTGTTATTTCCTTGAGCCGTCTTTATTGTTAGTAAAAAGGTAAATCCTAGCCTACTGTATGCCTTATGTTTTTGATTAGTGGAATCTGGGTTAATGAGCTTTATTATATTTCTCTACATGTTTTAAAACTAGACAAAGTGAGATTACAAATGCATGCCATTTATAGTGCATTTCAAGTACAACTGGATTCACCCACATAAACTAGAGTTATGTCTAAAAATACTTAGCCTACCTTATTCGGTCAGTGTTGAATTGTACCATTTCATTATTTCTTTTCCAGAAAAGCTTTGGTGGAGGTACAGCTGAGATTTGACATTCTAGCTTCACTGAGTCTCCCTCAAAAACTTTTTTGCTTTGTGGCTTGTAGATGAACATTGGTGCTCTTCTATGTTCTTTTGCTATATATTAATAAAAAATTCAGGTATTTGAAATATTATAAAAAGAAAATAAGTCAAGCCAAGGTATTATGAAATTTGTATGTTGACATAAAAGTTTTAAAAACACTAGCAAGATTGGAAGCTTTATTTTTTGATATTAAACAACATAGAATACTATATTATTATACCATTTTGAGTTCTAGAACAGTACTTTTGCATTGAATTTACAATCATGTTTCATCAAAGAATTTAAGTGATATTCTCATTTATGTCTCTTCTTTTTTTTTTTTTTTTTGACCCCTCTCATCACTTTTATTCAATACAGTATAAGTAATCCAATTTTTTAAATCGGCAAGATATCCCAACTCATTTATGTCTCTTCTATAAGGAGGCAACATGAATGGTGGCAGTACCAGACAATTTAGGTTCAAATTCTCTATTTGCTCCACCAGTCATGTCAAATGGGAAAGATTTGTTTAGTTTTTTTGAGGCTCAGTTTTATCTATTGTAAAATAATTACAGGTAATAGTGACTGCTGTGACTACCACACAAAATTACTGTGATGATCAGCTGAGATAATGAATGAAGAAGCATTTTGTAAACTGTAGAATAGCATACAAATATCAGTAATTATTACATCATTTCTTTAATTACCTGAAGGAAAAGAGGAAATAATATCAAAATACTGTAACCCTAGCTTTTCTGAGGGAGAAATGAAATTGAACAGATGCCTGGCAAGGCCTCTTTCAGCTTTAACATTAATAATATTTCTGGAGTGATTCACACAAAAAGATTTACTCAAAGTTTAATCACTTGAATTGGATTTGTTTGATTCCCAGATCACTAGGTTTCCCTTAGACTGAGGCCCATTATCACATCATAGAATAATCTTAAAGGTTTTTCATTGATCTAAGTAGAATACAAACTCAAGGATATTGTTCATCCTTTAACTTGATCAATATTTTATATAGTCAGCAATAAATTATATCAAAATATCTCTTCTGCAGTACCATGGCTTAAACCATTACAGATGCAATATATATTTAAAGCACTTAAATTCTAATATTTCAAAGTAGTTTTATAAGAGACTGCCTTACTGAAGACCAATTTGAGAAAGGAGTTTAGCCATACCTGTTTTCTAAAGTAAGTAGGCGTGTTTTTTTTATAAATAGACTCGTATCCTAGTAAATAGAACATCATCTGAGGCTAAAAGTTAACTTTTATATCTCAGTTTTAAATTTTATGTGATCATGACAATGCTGTAAAAATAGGAATCAGGTCATTTTAGATGATCTAGAAATGCTTATATCGTTGACTGTTGAATAGTGCAGGGCATTGGGGCACTCCCGCCCCACTGCCGTGCAGTTGAAAATCTGCATATAACTTTTGACTCCTGATAAACTTAACTCCTAATAGCCTACTCTCAACTGGAAGCTTTATTGATAATATGAACAGTCAGTTAACACATATTTTATATGTTATGTGTATAATATACTGTATTCTTATAATGAAGTAAATGAGAAAAAAGAAATTGTCATTTAAAAAATCATAAGCAGGTGAAAATAACACAGTATTGTGTTATAAAAAATCTGCATGTAAATGGACATGCACTGTTCAAACATAGGTTCCCTGAGGGTCAACTGTACTGCCTTATTTGATTTGTCTAAAATTGCACCATTTCTTTATTTCCTTTCTTAAAAAGCTTTGGTTCTAGGTCTCTTGTTGAAGTTTCCCTCAAAAATGCTGTTTCTCCTCCCTCCCCTACTCTGCAGCTGTTAGATAAAAATTGGCATTCTCTTGGGTTGTTTAGACATTGACCTTAAATATGAAGTCCTGTGGGATTTTCTTTTTTAACACTTTTTTTTTTTCTTACTACTGCTGGATTTTAAGGAACTCTTGAAGATCCCTCTGAAGGCTTACCCAGGACATCCAGCTGTACAGTAAAGGTGGCTTCTCCTGCTCTGTTCTTGGCAACACATGCATAGGCCCCTGCATCTGAAACTCTGACCACTTCAAAGATGAGTGAATGGAAACCCTTTTCAGACACTATCATTTTGTGAAGGTCATCTGATTGAACTGGTCTTCCATTCAGATACCATGACACATCAGGAGCTGGCAGTCCGCTTACCTGGAAAGGAAGACACAAGAAGGAGATGACAGAATTTTAAATTATATCATCACTGGTACCTATTTGTCCATTTAAAGCTTTTAACAGTTCTAGTATCTGAGTGGGTTTGTGATTCAAAATGCGAAGCAGAAGCTTAAAAAAGTGTTTGCTTTCAACAGTGTTTTAGCAAAACAGTAGAAATTAAAACTCTTGAAGTCAGTGTAGTATTTTCAGACTACATCAAACCATATCTAGCTCTTTTGTATGCACTCTCAGGCCCTGTAAGATCTCTCAGTTAATATATTTAGAAAATTAATTTATGTTATATAGGTCTCCCCAAGAAAAATGAAGTGATAGGACTTTTTGGATAGTGGTAACTGTAGTTGAAGTCCCAGAGGGATGTACTTGTGATGCTTGCTAATTTAATGGATGACTTTACCAAAATAGAGTGCTCTTGAGCTGTAATTCTGGTGTTTAAATTCTAGTTTGTTGAGTGTTCTCATATAAACCTTAACAATTAAATCCATACACTGACTTTCATTCACAAGAAATCCAGAAAAATATTTTATAGAAAAATATCTCCAAAATGAGAATAATAAAAATGTCCATCTTTCTAAAGATAACTTCTAGCATGAAGATCTCTTCTAAGCCAGGTGAGCAGGTTGGCTTGAATTTCTTAATGGAGAAAAATTAAAGAGGCATTCTGCTTTAGAAATCCTGTTGGTTTGATAGCTTTACTTACATAGATTATGTATTGGGGGTAGGCACTATTGTGAGTACATAATGTCTGTTTACTCAGTTAATCCTCATAACAACTTTATGAGATATATTTGTTACTCTGCCATACAGATGAGACAAAAGCACAGGAAGGTTAAGTAACTTATATAAGGTTACATAGCTGGGAAGTGGCAAAGCCAGGATTCAAACCCGGGTAAGGTTGGTTCCAGAATATTTGTTCTTATCTACCATACGTGCTGCTTGTTACGGTGTGTAGCAGGTTATGAAGAGGAAGAGGACACTTTTCAAAATAGTATCTTGTTGCTATTTTTCCTTCAATATAATTTTGAACTCTTACTTTGAAGTCCATTCTGCAGAATCTTCCTTCTTCAATTGACATGTTCTCTGGCACTTGAATGAAACGAGGTGGGTAAAATTTCTCCTGGATTGCATCCTGATCATTCACATCTCCCCTTGAAGATGATCTGCTTCTACAAAAATATTTTAATAATCACTATACAGGAAAGTTGTCTTTGTTGTTCCTTTTACACAAAGATAGTTTAGCTATCGTATTGGAATCCCCAGAGTCTATGCTATTTAGTGTGTCAGTGTAATAACAATAGAGAGAGGCCTTAGGACTGTATTTAGTGATGGCGTATTTGAAGACTATTAGAAATGGTAGCAATTTAGGAAGATCTGGTACAAAGTATACATCTTTATTTCTTTTATACAGTGCTACAAACTGATGAAGAAACTGATCTGTTAAAATGGAGAGTACTTCCCATGGACAGTTCTTATCATGTGCAATGATTTGGTAATTAGTATTCGGTTTTGATTGTCATGAGATATTTGCTTAACATGGACATGTGGTCCTGGTTTATTTGACCAAAACATACAGTTTTAAGCTGAAAATATTTTTGGTAGCAAAAGAGATAGTTCTTTAAAAATTAAAAAAAAATTTATTTACCTTACTTGTGATGTAGGAACTTGCAGTCGTGTGTGTTCTAGGTTGTGCTGTTTGAAATTATAACAAGGTGAGAATGTTAATATGTGGTTACTAGCTTGAAATGAAGCAGAATTAAGAAGTCATAGTTGAAACGAACATTTCTATATTGGCTGTATTTGTGCAGTTATGGTTAATTCCATATACAGTAGATCCTTGAACAATGCAGGTTTGAGCTGCACAGGTTCACTTATTATGTGTTTTTTTTTTTTTTTTTTTTTTTTTAAGATAAAATACACTCCAGTACTTTAAATGTATTTTCTCAGCATTTTTTTCCTCTAGCTTATTTTATTGTAATATAGTACATAATACATAAAATGTACAAAATCTATGTTAATCTACTTATTAGTAAGGTCAACAGAAGGCTTTTAGGTAGTTAAGTTGTTGGAGAGTCAGAAGGTACATGGGGATTTGAACTGTATGGGGGGGGTCGGCACCCCTAACTCCTGTGTTGTTCAAGGATTAACTGTATTAAGTACTTACAATATGGTGCACTGACTTTATAATATTCTTGCAAGAAATGTCCAGAATTAAAAGGACTGTTTAACAGTAATGATACATGAAAATGAGCTAGACTTTGAATTCATGGTAGTTCATTTTTTGTATGACTGCTTTATAACAAAGGGAAATATGTTCCCCTGGTGTATTTGAAATGGGAGCACATGGTACGGATTGTCCTTTAGTAAAACAGGAATAGACATGAAGTCACTTGTGTTGGCAGTAGATACAAGGTATTATGCCCACTGCTCAAAAGTACACCAACAGCAGTAAACACATATTAGACTGGAAAATGCTTCTCTTTTTAGCTCATGGCACAAAATCACGATGGACACCATGGAAGATGTATGTAGAGTTACGAGAAGGTTTGAAAACAATATTAATTACTTCCTGCTTAATAAAAGTTTATTTATTTATTTATTTTTACAAATAGTTTATTGTCAAGTTGGTTTCCATATAACACCCAATGCTCATCTCCACTGTAAAAGTTTATTTAATTTAAACAAACATCTTTTAGGATTTATATCTGAGTACCAGAAAATTCTTTCCATTTGAGAAAAAAAAAGAGATTGATGGAAATCATAATTAATTGTCAAATACTTAGAGCTTATTTTATGTATTTCACTGTGCTTGGCACAGCAGAGGAGACGAGTGAAAAACATATCCCTATCCAAATATCTGAAAAACACCTATAATCTGAGTATACATTATTTATTTGGGAATAAATATGTTTAATGTATTTGGTCATTTTAAAATAATATTCTTACAACTCTTAACAATTTTTGGCTAGTCTTAAGGTTCTCTACGCTGGATGTCAGAAGAACAATTCACTTATCAGATCAACTAATTTTTTGGTAAAAAGTAAAAATAATTTAATTAAACCCAGAAAACCCAAATTAAATTTTTTGCTTTTTCATACTGTAATGATTTAAATATGTATATATTCATATTGAGAGATGTAATCTTTCAGTTTTATATAATTTGGTAACAATTTAATTATTAGAATGTTTGAAGTATACACAAAAATCTAAGATTTATCTTTTCTGATTTCATGATACGTTTTGCTATCTCTTTTCTTGGTACTGTCAACTTCATTTTAATGTTGTTAAAGAATGAATGAGAAAAATAATTCATCCTTGTCCTCAAAATCATACACTGTGAATTTATAAGGTAAGCTGTCAATATAACATTGCTTTGAGTTATTTCTACTAATAGAAGTAGGTTTGCATCTTATTCTTACTGTAATCTTTACCAGTCCAGAGTCCAACACACAGTAGGTGCTCCATGTAAGTTAATTGAATGAGTGAATGTATGAACTGTTCATTAGCCAAAAAGAGGCTTAAGTTCTTTTTTCAGTCTCTAGTTATTTGCATGGTTAGACCCTGCTCCATCCTTTTGAGTAGGTCTTGTCACATATAACAGTAACAAAAATCCTATTTTCAGCTTCCAGTATTTAGGAGATTGGAGTCTTAGATACCCAGTTTCATCCCTTTGGTGCCCAGTTTCTTGTGAACTTTTTGGGAAGAGATGAGAGGTAACTACAGAAGGAAGACCACAGTAACAGTTCAGTCTGTCTCTCCAACTGAATATTTATCTTTAGGGTTACATTTACATGTTAGAATGAAGTTGATCAGGATCAAGCCTGTGAGATATTCACTTTATGCCCTCCATAAAGTTTATATGTTTGTGGAAAAGATCTGTTTGTTAATCTTTTGTTAATCTTGAGCCATTACTCAAGGCTTTTTAAAGTTTTTGTTGTTGCTTGTTTTATTTTTAATAAGCATTTTTGAATACAGAAACTAAGGGAATTGGATATTTCATTAGTTACACAATTTTGTTTTATTTTATTTTTTATTTATTTTTTTAAAAAATGTTTTATTTATTGCTAGGAGAGAGAGAGAGAGCGTGAGCAGGGGAGGGTCAGAGAGAGAGGGAGTCACAGACTGAAACAGGCTCCAGGCTCTGAGCTGGCAGTCAGCACAGAGCCCGACGTGGGGCTCGAACCCACAAACCGCGAGATCATGACCTAAGCGAAAGTCGGACGCTTAACCGACTAAGCCACCCAGGCGCCCCACACAATTGTATTTTAAAACATTGAAATGATTAGCAACTTCTTATGAGAAAAGGTTATAATTACTTTGGTTTAGAGTTTAAAACTTCTTTTAAAGACTTACAACTCATAAATTCTCTATCCATGTGGACAATGGAAGAAGAATCCTAGGTGTAATGGACCTCTAAAGGTCCAGATGGAGAGTGACACTGTTAGCCTTCTGGTGTTTTGACTTTGTGACATTTCATATGCAGATATTAGAACACCAGAAAATAGAGTAAAATTTTAAATTTCTCTATACAATTTGGCCTATTGTGGACTCTCCTTTTTATATGTAATGGAGCATGGAAGTGATTGACTTTTGCCTCAAATAATATTTATAAGCATTTGGAAAAACAGACATTTGAAAATGACACTAAGGAAAAATACTCCAGTTAGTTAAAGATTATTTTAATTTACCTGTGGTGAATCTTGTGCTTCACTGTCATTTTGAGCTTGAAACACAGCAGCTGCATTCTGTGGTCCTAGCAATCTGCGAGCCATCTTCTCCTCGTATGTTAGCCGCTTTAAAGAAATCAATCATTAAGGAGAGAGTAATGAGACTTAATAAAAGTTGCTTGTACACCTTTACCTTAAAACCACCAAGAATTCTACCAAGGAAGGATAATTCTGTCTGTTGAATTAGAGCTATATACTATAGTTTTAAAACTTTTTCATTCAAAGCATTTCCCTTCCATTCTAGTGCCACTTTCCTCATCTGTAATATTCACTTCTGTTTTCTTCTTGCTCCTAGGAAAGGCAGGCATAATTACCCTTAAGTAAGGCTCTCCCAAGTAAAGGGAAATTCTTCATGTTTTTTGTCCTGCATGTTGCCATTGATTCCATCTTTGAATATAGTGCTGAATATCCCCACATTGAGAAACAACTTTTATTAAATGAACACTGAATATTTGATTTAATTTCTGGTTGAAAGCATTGCACCTGATGTGTTAGATGTATTTGGACTGAAGACATATGGTACTGTTTCAAAGAGAAGTGACTAATACAGTGGGTATAGTAAGAGTTCTCTCATAAATATCATGACTGTCCATCAGTAGTATACACCAAGGTACATGAAGAAGTCAAAGTGAGTGACAGTATCTCCTATTGGTTATTTGATCATCAGATATATTTTATGAAAGAGTAATGCTTAAAATGGAAAATCTTCAGATTTCTTTTTCTTTTTTTACTTCATTCTTTTATTTTACATTCTTCTTTTGCATCCTTCTTTTACTACTGAAAACCAATAGGTTATTTTATGCAGAGTATTTGGTATTGTATCCAAATATCCCCTTTTTTAGATATTCCTATCCCTTGTAGATTGTATGGACAAAGATCTGTGAGACAGACAAAGATTTTACAGTTTAATTGGCTTTTTATACAAAAGAGACATTTTGCTTACTTGATTTCCATTATGAAGAAGGCTGTCCTTGGATTTTAGCTTTCTCTCCAAATCTTGAATCAGAGCTTCTTTTGATCCTTGTATTTCATGGTCAGGAGTCCTTGGTGTGGGCTTATTAGCATTTGCACTTTGGGATGGTTTAGCATTTATAGGTTGGCCAACTGAGAGTTGTTGATAGCTTTAAAAAAAAAGAAAAAATTTTTCTTTGAAGTTTTTATTTATTTTGGTAACCTCTACCCTCAGTGTGGGACTTGAACTTAGGACCCTGAGGTCACGAGTTATATGCTCTTCTGACTGAGCCAGCCACGCACCCCAGAAAAAAAGATTTTTAAAACAGATCCTCAAAGTACAATATGATACTAAAGTAGACTTGACCTTATTTTGTCAGTTACTTTTTGATAGTTGAATCTACCACCATTTAGTACTGGTAGTATTAGTATTATTAAAAACACCAATTTCCTAATAATAGTCAAGAAGGATTTAATAAGAATGGTTACCAGCTTTTTTTTTTTTTTTTTGTCTTGCCAAATTAAAATTCAGTGGCAGGAGGAACAAATTAGATTAGGCATAAGGAGGATGTTCTTCCTCAAAGATCAGTCCTAAAAAAGTGAAGGTAAGTCTAGTTAATAGCAGTTTGTGAGCCCTTCCAATCTTGTAATTGAGTTTGGTAAATTTGATTTATGGGTAGATACTACTCAGATCCCTGTGATCTCATGTTGATAGTTTGAAGTTGGTGGTGGTGGGAGTATCTACACCAGAGAAGTAGGTAAATACCAAAAATCATGGCTTCTTTCTCCAGAGCTGTAAAACATTCTAGTATAATTACAGGCATTTAGTAACTATTCTTTTGGCTTTGAATGGAGTGTACAGTTGTCATAGTCTCTGGCTTTCCTATTAATTTCCAATTCCTGTTAATTTCCTATTTTACAAAATTCAAGTGTAACAAATTGCTTTTACAGTAATGATGTTTTCTTCAACATAGCTAAAATGAATTTTAGGGAAAGAAAGGAATGATTAGAGGAGGAAGGAGAAAGAAATGTAACCTGAATGAGAATGCGGGTTGGGGAAAAAGAAAGCAAATTTGAGTAACATTGAAGAGTTTGATTTAAATCTGTATTATAAATTCTAATCCTAAATTATCTGGAAAGATGTTTTTCCTCTCCCCGAGTTCCCCTGTTGATTCTGATAGAGTATAGGAGTAGTACTCAGGACCTCTTGTGTTAGTTTTATAAGGTAGCTTGTCCTTCACAGTTGTTTGTTCAGATTTCACCTAGTTTATTCATTTAGGGCCCTGCAGGTGTGCTTTTATATCTGTTTAGTGCAGGAAAACTAGCCACTGCTCTCAGTGAATATTTTAGTATTATCATAATAAATGTTCTCCAGTTAGCAAGATGAGGCACTCTGGGTCTGTTCTCTGACCTGTTCCTTTTGAGATATCCTCAAGGGTCATTAATAACAACTTATAAGCTAAGTGGTAATGTATCTCCTCCAAGAGAAGCTAGAGTTTTAATTCTTGCAGGCTTTGGGGACTTGGTTAGTAATCTCTAGATTGTAAACATACTCAAGTAAAAAAAATGGCTTATTACTCACCACTGTAATGTTTATTTTCACTAACACAGAGTCTGGGTATAGGGGATACTTTATCTCTTGAATGAATGAATGTTTTTCGTTTGATTCAAGATTCTCTGTATTGAAAGTTGATGGTGTACATTTCTCCTCCTTACATGCCAGGTCTTTGAGGTTGTTTATATGTAATGCTTAACTAAAAGTCTGATTTGTTCAGTTAAGTAAATAGCTAAACAAAATGTTTAAATAAATAGTTGTGTTTATGTTTTCTGTTTTTTTTTTTTTTTGTTTTTTTTTAAAGTAGGCTTCATGTCCAGCGTGGAACCTAGTACCGGGCTTAAACTCACATCCCTGAGATCAGACCTAAGCTGAGAGACCCACAATAGGCACCCTGTTTTTTTGTTGGTTTTTTAAAGATTGAATTCTCATGTCAGAGTGGTAAAATTCCTTTCGTGTTAAAAATCTCCCTATTTTTCTAACTGTATGGAGCTATAATAGCCTATTTTTCTTAATGTTAGCCTACCATCTTTATAGAAGTCACATGCTTATTAAAGTGAGTTAGAATTAAACAATTTTGTTTTTAGGCTGTTATGTTATAATGCAGTCTATCTGAGAAATCCTGAGGGATTATTAAAATCAGTCCTGAGAATCACTGATGTGTATGTCACCTAGTCATTTTATTCACTGAATATCCATATCAGTTTAGATGGCCTAAATGTTAAGACTAGATATATGCTCATGTTTATAAACTCGTATTCCTTCCCTCTGCTTTATAGGTCTTTCTTCCCCCCTATCATTAATCACCCAAATCCTTAATTTTGCTATAGGTCATACATTTGAATCACCATGCGGGTAAGGCACACTTGCTGAATGTCTCACAGCAAGCTTTTTGAATGGACTAATTAGAGTTCTCCTCAATTACCAGTTTATGGTTTGATCAACTGAATAAAATGTTTGCTTAAAGGTTTCCTACAGATGAAAAGCTAAATAAAGCTTTCAAAGCAATCTAGGTCAGAATCCAAGGGATTATTTTAGAAGACTGGGCAAACTTAAGCCCACCATAACAATGAGGGAGTTGTGCACACATGTTCAAAGGGCCAGAACTTTGCACCATGTGCAGCTGGACACTGAATGGGTATCAAGTGGCTGTGGGAAGATTAAAAGAGTTATCTGTGGTTGCTGCAAATGGAACAGCTAAAGCTGTACATTTGATCTCTGGTTTGGGGACCTCCTATGCTTTATTTCTTATCCTCCATTTTTGCCTTTCTCTCTTAGTTCTGTGCACAGAGCTAGGAACGTGGTTGTGGTTCAGGAATATTTACTTGATGGCTCTCATAATTTGGAATAGGATTGAAAGACTACTAAGAAAAATAGTAGTGTCAGAAAATGTTATTTTAGGTTTAAATGTGCTTCATGTAGGAAATTTGAAAAATAATGGAAAGCTAGATGGAAAATGGATCATTTGGCTAGATTGTAACCAAGAAAAACCTACATTGTATGATAATGGGTATAATAGGAATTTTGGAGGGAAGAGAGAGAGAGACCTTAAAGTCTTCTTTAAAAAAATATTAGGTCAAACCTATAAGAATGCCGTTTTTGTAGGTGAAAAATAGTTGGCTATCAGCTATTTCAGATGGGTCAACCTAGTATCTATGGGATTCTAACAAATGTTTTTGACTTTCCTCGTTTTTATTTTCTAAAATGTTGAAAAGAATTCTTTGCAGATTGAATTGCTGTAGTCCATTAAACTTAGCTTCCAGAGTTGTCACCAATAGTAGAAATCTCTAGAAAAATTGGCTTTTGGGGAATACTGAGAGAATTATCAAGAATCTAAGCAAATCTTTTGATAAGCCTGCAACAAAACATTCCATCAGGCAGTTTTTCAGATGTCTCTGATTTGATTATCTGATGTTTTAGCCAGCCGAGGGACAGGAAAACTGATAGCTCTCGGTTTGCATAAGCACAAAGTATTCAGTTCATGTTTTAAAAAAAGCACAACCACTGTGTCCTTATTCATATCAAGTTCTCCTAGGATAGTTTTAGGCTTTGGAAGTAGTACATGCTTGCATAAGCCTCCAGGTATTCTCTTTATTTAGACTGAACAGTCAGCTCAACCAATTTGAACAATGTGTTGTGTTTTTTTTTTTTTTAATTGCCAAAGGAAACCTTAAGGTCATTTATCAATTCAAGCCTTTCTTCTTCTGATCATAGCAAGGAAAATTTATGTACTTCACTGATGGAATCCCAGATTTTCATTAAACAAACAAACAAAACATGTTTTTAAGCCAAGTGATTGTTCAGGATCAGAGGGGAAAATGGATAGGAAGAAAAGACTAATAAGACTGAGAAGAAATTGAATAGCCTCTGCTTATGTGAGAGGAAATCCTATCTGAGGAAGAGCAGACAGGTGCTCTTCATCTCAGCTGAGCCCAGAACGAGAGCAATTAAATTTATAGCATGAGGACCTTAGCTGAGAACTGGGAGAATAGCTCACTGTTCTTGGGTATATTAGAAATCTTCTTTTATTGAAGATGGAAAATTATAGGTAAGTAATTGTATGGGATAATAGATGATTTGGGTTTAGCATAGTCTGGACACTGGAGAGTGAGTCAGATGACCCCTTGCTGCCAGCACCCTGGTTCAAGGTGTTTTAGGAGAATTATGAAAGAGACCTTAAGGTTCCATTGCCTTTTAAAATACTGAATAGTGAACTAGAGCATACTCCCCCACACTCTTCAGATACAAACTCCGTGTATATGCAGTATCAGTTCTTATAGATAAAAGATTCACTTACTTGGTGTCCACATTGGAAGGAGTTTTACTGCTACTATAATCAGACTGTGATGGTAATATGGAGCTGAGAAAGCTGGCTGGGGACTGGTTATAGGTGGCTGTAACCCTTTGGCCTGGGTTGGAGCCAGCATACTGCTGGGTAGAAGCAGGGAAAGCAGAGGAAGACATGGTGATGTGAGAGCTCACTGTAGAGGAGGCAGAAAATCTTTGCTCTGTGCATTGGCGGGGCTGGATGATAATGGAAGACTGTTTGGTCTGACTAGAGTAGCTGGAGGTTTCCGGGCCGGGAGGCTGTAGTCTGGAGCCACATGGGTTTTGGGATTGAATGAAGTGTTTTGGACGTTCGTAGTTAAACATGCTTAGCTGGTATATGGAAGATGAAGGCAATTTGTTACTATAATGATTTGTTCCTCGAGGGGTGGGATCCTGAATTTGGGGTGGAAAGCCTGGAATCACAGAAGGTCTCAAGGAATCTGAAGCAACTGTGGTCTGCCCCTCCTTGTTGAGATCCTGGGAATACTGTGCTCCTGTCTTTGATGGAGTGGCCTCTTGAAGAATATTGTTCCTTCAAAAGGAGAAAATGATTCAGTTACAATATTTGCATAAAAAACAGTACTGTTTAACATTTTTAGGAGCGTATATGCTGTTTTTTGGGGGGGGGTGCTTAAATGCTTTCAAGGTCACCTCAAGGTGGACCTTTCCTGACTTCTAGACTTCTTCCTTTCTTTATCTTTGTCTTTGTACAAATGACTTTTCTCCTGAGAACCAAAAAAAAAAAAAAAAAAAAAAAAAAATTCATTAATGTTGGTTTGCCTCTGGGTGATTCTTAAAGCATGTCCAGGGGCTTCAAGTTACAGAACATAAAGTTTGAGTTTGCTGTGGCTATTTATGAAAAGAAATTCTCTGTTACTGCTCAGTGTGATAATTTTATGGCCTTAAGATTAGATTTTGTCTAGAGGGTATAATTTCATTAACCACAGAGATTTATTTAAATTATTAGCAATTAAATATCTAAGTTGTCAGCTTCCATACAATCTGAATTCTTCCCATTGCTCATGAAAACCAATGAGCAGCTCTTCTAATACACCAGTTAATGAATGTCCTAGTGATCTGTGATGAATGATGTCTTGATAGATCAAGGGGAACAATATGCTTTTTTATAAGGAATGGTGAATGTGCATATTCACTCCTTCACCCTTTGGCAATTTCTTAAAGTAGAGGGGACAGGTATAACCATTATTGTCAGCTTTGAGCGTATTTATTTTAGCTTTCAGTGTACTGCCTTTTTTTCTCCCTTTGATTCCAAATTGACCATAGTATCAAACTAGAAGGTAATTAAGGAGTATGTGTGTCTTTCTGTGTGTATATGTCTTACTGACTACATTCCAGAGCCATATATAAATTTTTTAAATTATTTTTAGATTATACTATCTAGTTACTGGTGTTGATATTCTCTTAATTATTTAGTTTTACTTTTGATTTTACCTATTATGTATTTTAGACTAATTTTGAAATTGTTTTAGCTTCTCTCTTTTTCTTTTGAAATGGCAGACAAGAATGTAGAGAAGGAAGTAAGGCAATATGAAACTAGTGTATACCTTACCAAAAAGGTGGGATGCCATTTCTCTTACTTAGCTCTGCATTGATTCTTCTCACTTCCCCATTTTTCCTTAGATGAATCATTTGCCCCTAAAATCAACCTTGAGGGTCATATTTGCCTCTGATTTCTTACATTAGTATGGTAAATCTAACAAGCAGAACTATATATGGACATTATACAAACAGACTAATCCAGTGAATTATGGCATTGATTCTGTCTTTATTTAAAATATCACATAATTTGGTTCAACATACATTTAATTTTACATAGTATAAGGCAACTCTTAGATAATGATATATCAAACTATTAACTGATACCAAACTGTCATCTTTGAAATTAAATCTTAAAATTGTTTAATTTCCTAGCTTGAAGAATGTATCATTTTTAATGAAAAATTTCAGATGAAATAACTTCATCCCAACGCTGTACATATAGTTTAGAATTAAATTAAAACTAGCAGTCTTAGGGGTGCCTGGATGGCTCAGTCGGTTGTGTCCAACTCTTGATTTTAGGTCAGGTTCATGAGTTTGATCCCCTCTTTGGGCTCTGCACTAATAGTGCAAGGCCTGTTTGGGATTCTCTCTCTCCTCTCTGCCCTTGCCCTTCTTGTGTGCACGCACATGCATGCACACGCGTGTGTGTGTGCGCTCTCAAAAAAAATAAATAAAGTAAAAAAAAATCAAACAGACCTCGCAGTTTTAGGAAAGAACAAAGGCAACTCAATAGACAAGAGAAAGATTCTGTTGAAAAAGAACACTTAAAAAGCCTTAATTTCAAGTTTATGAATGCAAGCATATTCAACTAGAGTGCATTTTAGTAATTAACTATATTAGGCCTTTAAACTGTTGGAGGAAAACATCCAAAAGGAGGTTTTAATTAGATCTTCTCAAAAAAGGACTCTATTTGAAGGCAAGTAGTTTTGTAGTTATGGGCTTATTCATTCCATTGCAGAATTGAATCCACATTTAGATCTGAAATTCCTCTTTAGGAAGGCAAATTATTCAGATTCATTTCAAATGGCAAGGGATAAACTGTGTAACAAATAGCCAGTAGATATTTTCCAGAAAGTTCCCTATTTTTCTTTACATATATTTTTAAAATATCACCAGTCTCATACATTTTGGTATTGGTCTTCATAGTTAACAATTACTGTTATTTTTCAAAGCCCAGTTAAAAATTTGTTCTTTCAAAAGTTCCATTTTACTCATATCTCAACAATATTTTATTGTTTAAATAGATACTCTAAGAAGCTTTTCTTCATGTTTGTAGTTACTGTTCAACAATTTAATTCTATAAGAGATTCTCTTACATGACAGTATCATTTTATTCCAATTAATGTTAAATACATTTCAAAGATTTTATAAGTAAAATATTATGCAGTCTCCTATTTTAAGAATCCTGACTTTTTTTCCCTCTCGCTGTTAGAGTACAGACAGACTTGCACAAAAAACTAATTGAGGATATTTTAAAGCCCTAGGACATCACTAAAGTTATAATAAGACCAAGTATCCTTTTTCAAGGAAAAATGATGATCTAAAAATATTGACACACAACTGTCTTTCCTTGTACCCTTTCTATAATACCTTCCTGTTTCAGTGGAATGAATAGTTACTTCCTTATTAAATATTTGTATAATAACATTATAATGTTGTGACTTTCAAACTTTTTATGTGACTATTATCTTTGTACACATTCCTCTGATTTGGACAAAAAACCAAAACCAAAACCCAAAACTGTAGCAGAAATAATGATGGGACTTACCCGTCGTTCCAGAGGGTGCCAGCTGGGTTTAACCCACTATTGAAGGGAAGGAAGAGGCATCCCCTTCCCTCACAGACTAATCTAGTGGCTCTGTGCTTAGTATTATAGCACCAGTGACTTTTATCAGCTGCCAAACAGTGACATCTGATGTGCTTGCCTGTCTACCTACCTATGCTGGCATGTCAAAGTAAGAGTCCACAATCTAAACAATATCTCAGATGTCTTAGTGATATTTAAGGAGTGGGATTACATGAGCTTCTCTTGCAGGCCTCTTTATTTTAGATGTGAATTTTGACTGTGAGCTTTAGCAGGCTCATGCAGGAGGAAAGGCAATGAATTGGGAAATGGAAAAAACTATAAAGCAAACTCAATTTCTTTATTGTGGTGGGGGCTTTGAATGTTCCCTGTTTGAGAAAGGACTAAAAGGGAAACCGTATCCTAAGACTGACGTCCTGTCCAGTAAAAATTCTCCAGAAATAAGACCAGTGATTGATGGGCTTCAAACTGATTTGTATTGGATAGTTGTTCTTCTGAAGGCTTTACCCCCCTCTCCTCTTGCCAAATAGAAACAGGGGTGGAGCCAAGTTTAAGCAGTTTGTTTCAAGAGAGGGTGTGGTCTGGGTAAAGGCAAGAGAGCCGGTGATGCTGTCATGTCACTGGGAAGGTGGGGATGTAGAGAAAGATGATTTGGTTTCTTAGCAAGTTTCCTGACTCTGTATGGCATAGGCCTCGTCAACCTTGTTCTTTTATTCTTAAAGAGTTTTGAAACACTTAAGAAATTACTAAATAAACAGTTTAGTTTAGGGCTTTCTGCCATCAACTCTCATTTCTTCATCTTCCTTAACTCCTAACAGTTGTACAGTTTCCTTTGTCTTTTCACTAAGGAAACCGTGTTGGTATTTAGGTTTCAATTTTTGTATAGAGAAGTAAATAATTACATGGGAAGAAGCCTTCAAATCAACAACAGAACCGGTAAAGAGGAGTAGGTGACATGAGGATCAGGTCAGTTGAGTGGAATTATCCCCATTTAGTTGGTTTCCATTATGGTATGTTTCTATATCTATATCTATATCTATATCTATATCTATATCTATATAATCTATATCTATATATCTATTACCCTCGCTCATGGATGCTCTAATGTTCATTTAATTACTATGTACATTAAGGTCCGACCAGTAGATATTTGAATGCCTATGAGCCATATAAAATTCTTCACAGCTGACCATGTAGGTGTATCTTCTTTTGGTGTTCAGATAACATTTGATAATTGCTTCCTGGGCACACAGCCATTACTTAGTGGAAAAGGCATACTAGACTGGATGAGTAGGTGTTTGCCTACCAAGCCTTATTTCAGGAATTTCCCAAAATATTTCTCTACATCTGCTCACTGATAATTCAGATCCCATTAATAGGGACAAAGCCTTTTAATTCCAATTAGGGACACTTAAAATTTAAATGCAGGTGACAATAAAAGCAGCAAGAATAACCAATAAGCATGGCATTTACTATGAGTAGGGTGCTGTTCTAAACACTTTAAATGTGATATATATGGCTTGGTATATATGATTCTTGGTTTTTCTAGAGAACAGGATTTAATTAGGGCAAGGAAGAGGAGATGCTAGATTGAGGTCTCTTAATACCTAAAAGTTTAAGATGTATCCTGTCAGCCAAGTAGGGAAGATGCCCAGGACAAACTATAGAGTCCCTCATATCACCTAGGGCAGATTCTAAACCATATAGTACAGGAAGAATTTTAGTCCCATTTACTTTTTATCCTTTACACTTTGTCTCACCCCCCCCCCCCAATCACCAGGCTTTTATAAGATGTCATTTGGTTATAGTGTAATAGCTCCATGGTATATTTAGGCTAAGTTTTCCCCTACAGTCAGGGGCTCACAGGCTGATTTTGGAAAGGTAAGGGAGGTCTTCTTTAATGGCCCCATTCTCAGAAGTTAGTGGTCTATATTTAATAATCTGTTAGGAATCTATTTTTTTTTTTTTTTTTTTTTTTTTTTTTTTTTTTTTTTTACAAATAGTTTATTGTCAAATTAGTTTCCACATAACACTCAGTGCTCATCCCCACAAGTGTCCTCCTCCATGCCCATCCCCCCTCCCCCCACATCCATCAGTCCTCAGTTTTTGTCAGCATTCAAGAGTCTCTCATGGTTTGCCTCTCTCCCTTTCCCTCACCATTTCCGCCCTTCTTCTCCCCCTTGTTCCTCCGTTAAGTTCCTCCTAATCCTCCTATACGTGCAAACATATGATATTTGTCCTTCTCTGCCTGACTTATTTCGCTCAGCATAACACCCTCAAGGTCCATCCATGTTGCTACACATGGCCAGATTTCATTCCTTCTCATTGCCATGTAGTTAGGAATCTATTTTTTAATGTTTGGTTTGCTTTTTTGGAATGGTGTTTTACGTTTCCTCACGAATATGGCTATTTGAATGGTTTAATTGCTTATTTGACAAAAAATTGTCCTAAAAACTGGAAGAATCAGATGTCAGGTGAGTGAAGTATATTCCAACCTGTCCCCAAAGAAAGCTTTTTCCATTTCTGTCTCTCTATTATCAGCTATGGCCTTTGGTGAATCATTCTAGTGTCTCACAATATGTATGCAACTTCCCACTTCTCACTGAATCGTTAAGGGGATTCTTTCTCTCCCATCGTCACTGGAAGGGTGGGGTGGCTTAGCTGTTTAGCTCTCGCTCATTTGTCCCTTCTTTGTGTACAGCCCTTGTTGTTTTTTAAAATATAAAGTATATATTCTATTGTAGAATAGTGCTGTGAGCTTTGCCTAAAGTCAGAGGTCAGATGTGTGTGATGAAGCTAATTTCTGCTGTATCAACTGAGAAGGCAAATACCACATTGAGGATGAAAGGACTAAAGAGTAAAGAACACTTCATTTATTTTCAGTTTATGCGTAGTTCACTATGAATACTGAACTTCCATCCCACTGTAGCACTTATAATTTGATATCTCCTTTTGAGCACTTGATTCTGTTTTCTATTCTTTCAAGTGAGAAATAATAATAGACATTCCTCTAGGTTTGAAGTCAAACGGTAAAAATGATAACATTTATTTGTTTAATGTTCTACAACTTTGTTGACACATTAACCTTCTTATTATCTGTTTTGAAGACCTGAGTGTGAGTGCCCACTCTACCAAATACTTGCTGTGTAACCTGAGACAAGTGGCTTAAACTCTCTGAGCTTTAATAATTAACTGAAAAGCAAAGATGGTATCTGCTTTACTAACCTAATGAGAGGGTTGCTGAGAGACTCAGATGAAACAGGAAATCATATGATGGACTATTACATGGTATAATATATCTCCTCAACCAAGTTAAATGTTTACTGAGGGAGGGAGTATTGATAATGTTTTTATCTTTCCTGGGACAATGTAGCTCATAGTTGACATTCACTAAAAACTTGTTAACTTTTATGGAACTTTTGTTCAATAATTTTTCCCACAGACGGTTTTGTTAATGGAAAAGGTGGTAATCTCCTGTGAAAAGTACTATATTATAAATTCAACGTCCTTTTAAGTCTTAAAGGTTCACTGCAAAACACATGAATTTCTGGAGAAAAGTTTTAGGTATCTGTATTGGTTGTCTTCCCAAGGGAAGTCTTACATAGAAACTAACAATCACATAGGATGTGCTTAATAAATGTTTGTTGACTAAATTGCAGTCTTTTGTCCCACACACCCATTCTTCTTTGGCCTCATGAAAAATCTTTATTTATAAGGGCAGCTACTCTCCATGCAACTAGAGATCACAGAAGCTAAAGGGGTTCCAGGAGACCAACTGAGGAATCACAGTCATAGGTTATTATTGCAGATACATTGATCCTAAGAAAAAACTTAGGAAATTTTTGCAGTGAAGTAATAGCTACTATTTAATGAATTCCTACTATGTGTTTCACATACGTTGTTGCAGGTCTGTTAATCTCCAAGTTCAAATTCTTTCTTTCTCTTTCTTCATTGTAAGAAACAGTTGGAGAAGTACCTTTTCCAGAGTCACAAAAGCCTGAGGAAGCAGTCCTCAACAATATCAGCCAGTCATCTACAATTTTAGTCCTTTGTAGAATGGGGTGCTTCATGTATTTGACCTCTGATTCCTTTTTTCTTTAATGTGATACATTTTTTCATCTAAAGACCCAAATACTACTCAAGAAATCTCTTCTTAAAAGAGATTCCAGTATCTTTTATTTTGTAACTAATAGATGCTCATTTAGATACTGGAAAATAGGCAAGAATGTTCATTTTTTAAGTTTTACTTAAGGTGTTTCTCGTAAATTTAATCTAAAGGTAACTTTAGGTTGGTAAAATATTTAGTGGAATGCATTAGATATTGGTAAAACAAAATTTTAAATGACTTTTAAGTATCAAGTTTTAGTTTTTTTAGTTTTTTTGTTTTGTTTTGTTTTTGGTCACTGTTTTGGTTTGAGGTTTGTGTTTGAGTATTGGAGATGGTAGTGGATTGTGTTTTAAACATAGCCTGCTTGCCAAATTCACCAAGTTAACTTCACATTTATACAGTTGTGCATTTTAGATGCAAGGACAATTCTATCGGTTTTCTAAGACAACAGGAAGAAACTTATATCACAAAGTGTTTTATGTATTTATATTGAGATAGGATCCTGAATTCTTTTGGCGAAAAGATTGTACTTTTTAAAATTCTTGTGGCATTTCAACATTAAGTTTTAAAAAAGAAGTCTCTGTAATAAACCCTTAAATGTGGATCTAAGCACACGATTTACTGTTTCAGCCCTGGTGAAATATACAATGGAAGACAAGGGTCTATGATGGTTAAGTCATTCACCACAAATGCAAGCTCCCTCAGGGCAAGAATTTTGTCATGTACAATGTCATATCTGCAGGACCAAGAACATTTGTTGAATGAGTGAGTGTTAGGTCTGTCTGCCCTTACCGTTGTGGTTGTAGCTCAGTGGAATTTTCATTGCAGAAATCCTCCTTTGGAGCCTGGATCTCATGTTCACTGTGACTGGATGGTTCAGGAATAGTTGAAATAATGTTCATTGGGGTATCACCTGCATTTTTGTCCTTTGTGTAGCTATCACTGCTCCAAGGAAAGGAGGCCATTTCTGAAGAAAGTTTCCTCATGGGTAACTTTGGAGAACTCTCTGGTTTCTCCACTTCTCCTTCTGAAAAATATTATTATTCACTAACTTACAAAAGAAACAGAATTTTCCTCCTGGCTCATGACTGAATTGGAGCAGGGGCATCCTGAAGAGCAATTACCTGGGGAAACAAAGAGTCTTGCTTTAGAGACTGCAGTCCCAGCCTCATTTTCTGCAATGCACTTAAATTCTCCAGAGTCTTCAGGAAATGCTTCTGTGATAATCAAGGTGCAGATTTCCTCTGGAAAGGCAAGAGATTCAACTTAAACAGAGTTTTTGGAGACCCAAGTTAATCAACGGAGAGTAGGTACTAGGAATGAATAGCCTATTTCTGAATTTTTAAAAAAATCCCATCTGATTAGACTTTTTGTCTTTCAGTGGGCTGCTGATAATAAGTCTTAAAAATACAGCCTAGTACTGATTCTCTATCACCTGTCCTGTCTTTCTGACGCATCTTTTTACTATCCTGTGAGTTCCTTGAAAGCAAGCATCACACTTTATTTCCTGACTTCTAGATACCTGTAGCTTTATAGTGTTTAGCATGAAGGTCCTATAGAAAGATTTTCTGAACTGACCTAAAATTTATCATTGCCAGAATAATTCAACCTACTGTTAGTACAGTGATGGCCACTGTGTGATGGGCACTACTCTACTTCTTGGACAGTCAACAGCTTGCGTGTTTGATGGCAGGATATCTCCTTACTGCCTCTGTGTAGAGCTCAGTCATACATGAGAGGATGAATACACACTCTGTGATGACAGGGACCTCCTCAGTGCCAGGAATGGAACCAGACTGTCTTCGTACTATGTTGAGTGAATGAATAGATGAATAAATACACTGATAAATCCCAGTTATCTTTCTGTTTTTGTTGTTTCAGCTCAAGAGTTGGTATAGGGTAGCCTCGAAACTGCTCATGAAGGCAAAAGTGATCTAGGAGACAAAGTCTTCTGATGGAAATTTTGATTTAATCATTTGTTAGCAAGATGTTGAAAAATTGTGCTTACCGAGAATAGGTGATAAACAAGCTTCTGAAAGATAAAACGAGAGTAAAGAGAGAATTTAAATGATGGTTAATTTAGTTGGGAGAAGGGGCCATGTTATATAAGGAATAACATGAATAAAGCAAATGGAGAGTTGAGTATAATTTGGAGTCACAGGCTATAAATTCTGTAGAAACCCAAAAAGGTACATAATGGAATGCACACTTGAAGGGTAGTGGAAGAACTGTTTTTGTCCTGTTCTACTATTGAATTGCTCTGTGATTTTGTGAAAATTACTTCTCTGGCCCTTAATTCTTCATCTCTATCCCATTCTCTGAATGGGAACCATTTTTGAGTCATTAATCCTCTGGTGGTCTCTTTTTCTCAAGAAAACTTTTTTTTTAATCTCGCTAATTAAAATGAATATTACGTTATAAACATAAAAAGTATTATTGTAGAAAAATACACAAAGATTAATAGTTTTCTCTGGGTGATGAGAATATGGGTAATTTAAAATTTCTTCTTTATGCTAGTGTCAAATTATATAATAGAGGTTTTCCTTCCTGAATGTGATGTGCAAATAAATGTTCAGTTAGTTAATATTTAAATGAATATATTTTCATCACTTGGTGCAAGAACTGTTGTGGGCTTGAACCCTGGCTTGTAGCATTGATTAGCTTTGTAACCTTGAGCAAGGCATTTAGTATTTCTGAATTTCACTTTTCTTATAAAATGGAGGTAAAAATGCATACTTCAAAAGGTTGATATGAAGATTAAATGAAAGGTTGCATATGAAGTATAAGCAGCGTTTGGCATGAGGTAGATCATCACACTTGTTACTCTTCCCTAAATTAATTATTTAGTAAGAAACTTTAAAAAAGTATTTAGGAATCTATGCATCATTATTAATTTGTTTTACTCTTAAAAAATGTTTATTATCACATTTTTTCCCTGTTTGTATACCAAGAACTAAGTGGGAAGATAGTTAATTTATGAAAATAAACCATTTTTTTCACAGCTATTAAAACTATTGTTTCATACATACACAAAACAAACCAAGAAAACCCTATCTTTTCATTTTTGGTTGTTTTGTTGAAGAATCACTTGGATTTGAAATAATTGTTTAACAATAGAAATTTCTGAGCCTGTAACAAATCAGCTATCAAACTTTAAAACATGAATTAGATTTAAAGGTTAATTGAAATAAAAAGCAAATCAAAAAGCTTGTGACAATACTTCTCCTCAGAATCTGGAAGTCCTCAGAGTCTGCTATCTCCTCTTTCTCTCTGTACCAGTGAACTTGAACTGTGGTTATTGCCTGGATGTGGCATTCAAATGCGACAGACTGACCACTGGTTGTAGAGATGTCTTGAAGATGCTGAAGAACAAACAGAATTCATAGAATAGAGAAAACTCCTTCACCATATGCGATGATTTGAGATGCCTGCTGTAGTAAGTATGCTTTTTGTCATAGTTATTGACAACCAACTGTCCTTTAATCAAAATAAGGAGTTGCTGGGAAGCTTTTGTGCTGTATAATGTGCTTGACAGTCACATGGAAGTTACTTTTAATTTCATGGAGAAAGTTGTTATTTTCTTCCCCAAGAGCCATTTTTCAAAATAGGAAACCAGTTAGTTGAAAACTCTTCCCTTTTTTTTTTTATTATTTTCTTGAGTTCATGTATAGTCATAGATTTAAGTTTTATTACTGGTCAGGTAGTGTGGGCAGCGTTTATAATTTGTTAAGGATTCTGAATCATGAATTAGAGGACTTGGACCAAAATCTCAACTCTGCCACTAGCTGATTGACACTGATTGTAGGACCTTGGAAACTTTTTTTTTTTTTTTTTTTTTTTTTATATATTCTTTATAAGATATAAATCTATGACCCACAATTAGGCTTATCTCACCTTTAACAGCCTCATTGCCTACTAAATCCTCCATCTTTTTTTAAAAAAAAAAAATTTTTTTAATGTTTATTTATTTTTGAGAGAGAGAGAATGAGAGAGAGAAACAGAGCCCAAGTGGGGAAGGGGCAGAGAGAGAGGGAGACACAGAATCCAAAGCAGGCAGGCTCCAGGCTCTGAGGTGTCAGCACAAAGCCCGACACAGGGATTGAACCCACGAATTGTGAGATCATGACCTGAGCCTAAGTCAGACGCTTAACTGACTGAGCCACCCAGGAACCCCAGAACTAGGAAACTCTTAATCTCTGTGGAATTCAGGTTCTTTATCTGTGAAATAAGGCTACCAAAATGCTCAGCCTTTGTTGAGGTTTTGAGGCTTATTTAAGATAGATAATCTGAAAACCTTCTCTAAAGAGTGCAAACTTTTCTTTAAAGAGTATACTTTAAACTCTTCTTTAAAGAGTATACTGTTATATAAAAAATATATAAAAATAGGTGGTTTGATCTCACAATGCATATATGAATGGGTGGCATTTGTGTAAATATTCACCTTAAATCCTGATTCCCCTCCTTTCCTGTTTTCAGCTCCAGAATCCTCTAGAATCTAGAATTACATTTCAGATTATAACTCCAGAGAGGGAGTATCTGAGGTCCTTCTATCAGGTGAGACATAGTGACCACCAGCTCAGCCCTTGAGGCCTGATGCCCAGGGCTGCATTATCACAGGGAAGAAATGCAGTAGGAAACTTGTAGAAATAATAAACACATATTGCAGACAGCTTCTGCTGCAAGCAGGGTTCCAGAATCTATAGTAGTGCTCCATCTTCTCCTTCTTTTTTAAGTTTATTTATTTATTTTGAGAGAGAGAGAGGGGGAGAGAGAGAGAGAATGAGAGAGAAAGAACACACATGCATATGAGCAAGGGAGGGGCAAAGAGAGAATGAGAGATCCCAAGCAATCTCCACATGGTCTATCTCATGACTGTGAGATCATGACCTGAGCCGAATTTGAGTCAGATGCTTAACTCCCTGAGCTACCCAGGCACCCCATGCCTTATTCTTAATGACATTGTTTCCTGTGGCTTGCATTCTGTATTTGGTACACGTTAAGTCTCTGCCCTGCTTCCCATTTGAGCCAGCAAAAAGCAGTGGTTCCATTTCTGTCAGTTTTGGAGACTGGGGCGCAGTGAGCCCAAAGGTTTCAACCTTACTTTGGTTTGGCCTCGTTGATTGAATCCTGCTATTTCCAGTAAATGATACAGGAGCCTTCTTAATCCTATCTCTCACTGTTCGCCAAGCAGGAAATAAACATAGCTTTACTTACTGATTTCTTCAAAAGGGCATCTTATGGCTAGTTTGGAGAATTGGATAAACCATGAGCTCAGGTAGAGAATCGTCTACTTGGAGAGGACAGTCTAACATTGCCCTCCACAGCTGGAGATCGACCTAGATTGTCTAAAGAGTATAGGATAAACCCTGAGTTGCTCTGTGACATTGAACAGTAATCTCTCCCCTTCTGGTACTCACTTTTTGCATACATACAACAGTAATTTCTGAGGTTCTTCTTAGTTTCTCCTTTTCCTTCTTACTGCTTTGATAACACCTACAGTTTATCAATAAAATAGATAAACTAAACTTCACCGTGTAGTATGGGTAGGTTACCTTGGTGAACACAGGGGCTACAACACAGGTGGATCCAGACAGGCTGCTGCAGGGACTCAGCATCTGGTTTAAGAAATAGAAGAGAGAATATCATCCATACTGTCAAGGTCCTGAAACCTAGGTATATGGTGGCTATGTACTGACTGAATCACTTTTAGCTGCTACCACCCACACCCCAGATTTCCTCTTTGACAAGGATAAAGCTTCTAATTTAAATGTCCTTTGGGATATCTGTTCTTGTGCCACCATTTTTTTCCCCTCTCCTCCAACATTCCATCAGCTGAGATGGTGTAATATAACACTGGGCAATTACATGTAGGAAATGAGTTCTGGCAACTATGTAGAGACTGTATATAAAGGGCATAAATAACTGGTAAGTTTTACAGACTAGGTTTTTCCCCCCCTCCTCTATACAGTTGCTCTTCTCTTCTCTTCTCTTCTAGGCTTTTGTAAAGGCATCTCCCTGCCCCCCTCCTCTCTTTTTTTAATTAAAAGGGAATTCATTCCATGGATAGTTGGAATACTCTTTTATGGGACTGAGCTCCTAGAAACCAACTGTCTCTTATGGTCTGGCACATAGACAAATGGCCGACCTACAGAACTACCAGTGGAGTTATTTCTGAGACCCATGGATTTCTTTCTTGTTCTTTTTTGAGGTCATGCAGCTGGAGGCTCTCCTCATGTATACTTTTCAAGATTAATTCCTCTTTCTCTGGGTCTGTGTTTCTATTACTGGTTCTCCTCAGAAGGCTTTAAAACTGAACATACCCTTTGGGGGTCAATATACAGTGGTTGAACTAAGTTAGAATAACTTGATCTGATGTTGGAGGTTTCATTAACCAGGGAACTGATGGTCAAAGAAACTCTAGTGGTTTTCTTCTTTATCCTGTTGTAGAAACAAAATCAAACACAGTCTAGTGTAAGAAAGCTTAAAGGCAGCTTTGATAGAAATGCTTCACTGTATTCATTTGAATATATCGCATTTTTACTTATAATCCTTATTTTTCCTTTTGATTTGCATTAGAATTTTTGCTTTTTTCTTTTCAATCAATTGGTAGATTATGGCTCTTAATAGTTTTGCTTTAAATTTCCTTTGTCTTAGTCTGATATCAGTGAGCTGTTACTGAACACTTAAATTATGCAGAAGATATAATTTATAAAGCAAATAATCACATTAAAGTTTGTCTGGGAAAGTTTAGGACTTTTTTGGTGTATTTATTTTTAAATTTTTAAAAAAATTTTTATTTTTGATAGAGAGAGACAGAGCTTGAGTTGGGGAGGGACAGAGAGAGAGAAGGAGACACAGAATCTGAAACAGGCTCCAGGCTCTGAGCTGTCAGCACAGAGCCTGATGCGATGCTTGAACCCATGAACTGGTAGATCATGACCTGAGCTGAAGTCAGATGCTTAACCAACTGAGCCACCCAGGCACCCCTGGTGTATTTTTTTTAAAGTAGAATTTCCCCTATATTCCTATCACAACAAATGCACATTCACGTGCACATTCCGTACTTACTCTGACATTTCTGTACCATATTCCAAGCACAATCACAGAGAGAAACCGTTTTCTTCCCTCTTCCCTTGTAAGAAAGAGAAAAAAGAAATTCTGTCTGGATCTCACTGGATTTGAATAAAATTTAATTTAACTGTATTGTATTCACACCAGGATCAGAAAATTAGTTAGTTACAGGCAGTAGGTCAGTCTAGAACATCTGAATTCTTGACTAAGCAACTTTAATATGAAATACTTTAATATTCTGAGTTTAAAAAATTTAGATGTTTACCTTTACAGAGTTATAGCAGTTGTTCCCAGAAGATGTATTGAGTCACTTCCTCAAAACAACATTTCAGAGGGCAGATGTTGGTGTCTGTGAATTTGTGTTTTGGTCCAAAGTCTTCAACGTATTTATTGTAATAAGAAATCCTTTGAAGCACATTGAAGGGGGTTGTCAATGTTCATGTGATCTCTATGAGTAAGTACTTAGTAGAGAACTATATCTTGGTTCTTAGTATCAACAACAATCAGGCCTCTGTGCTAGTACTTTGGTTTTCCTCACAGGTACTGCAAGTCTTACTACTGATTATATGTCCCCTAATATAATCAATACTAGATTATATGTAATGTAATCAGTATATATATTGTGTTAGCTATTTGAAAGTCTAGTGGTCATTTCATAGCCAGTAATTCAACAGAGATTAGAGTCAGGATCTCTTAAATTTGTAACCTGATATTTTCCCCCCAGCTATGTCTATGATGATTTATTTACCCAAACCAACATTTAGATCACATGACCCCACAAAGAACTTTTATGTTATTTCCAGATGGAAGAGTCGGAAGAGATATACAGACTAGCCTGAATAATAAAATATTGTAATTTTCAGAAAGCCATTGGTTTAAGGAAGTAGAATATTTGAAATTGTACCTATTCTAGAAAACCCAGGCTCAAAGGCAATACTTGAAAAATATTTTTTTAATGTTTATTTGTTTTTGAGAGGGAGGGAGGGAAGGAGGGAGTGAGAGAGAGAGAGAGAGAGGCAGATAGAGAGGAAAACACAGAATTTGAAGCAGGCTCCAATCTCTGAGCTGTCAGCACAGTGCCTGATGCGGGACTCGAACCTACAAGCTGTGAGAGCATGACCTGAGCCGAAGTAGGACTCTTAACTGACTGAGCCACCCAGGCGCCCCTATACTACAGTGCTTTAATGGAAAAAAAAAATTAGTTCCCACTTAAAAAAATCTTCTACATATAGTGTTTGATGTCATCCATTAGGATAAGATTAATCTCCTTTTAATACATAATCTCATAATTCTTAGTGGCTTTTTCAGTCATTAAAAATTCCCTCATCATCTTGAAGTTTTATAACCAAAATTTTGGCAATGTAAAATATTTCCTAGGGGCACCTGGGTGGCTCACTTGGTCAAGTGATTGATTTATATTATTTTATAAATTACAAGATTAAAAAAACTGAATAGGAGACGCCTTTTTTTTTTTTAAGGATAGTTAGCTCTTTCTTTTTTAAATGTTTATATATTTTTGAGAGAGAGCAGAGGAGGGGTAGAGTTGGTAGGGGGAGAAAGAGAGGGGCGAGAGAGAATCCCAAGCAGGATCATCACTGTCCGCGCAGAGCCTGACGTAGGGCTTGAACTCACTGAGAGTTCATGACCTGAACTGAAATCAAGAGTAGGACGCTTAAGCCATGCAGGTGCTCCAGTTTTTTTTTTTTTAAAGAACAGATAGAATTATAATTCAGTAGTTCAGAAGAAGATAAGTTCAGTTCTGTGAGTGTGCATATGCTAAAGGAATTGCATACATGCATAGATTACCTTTATGTGCAAAATTGGTTCCAGAGTCTGTACCTAAAGACTCTCTAAACAGGGTAGAATCAAACCTTGAAGTGTTGCCTGTATTTATTTAACTTGGATCATTTTTCTAATGAATGAAAACTTCACAAACACCTCAGCCTTTGAACCCTTGAGTGCTTTCTGACGTATCCTATGCCTAGACCCCAGGAGCAACACAAAGGATTTTAGAGTTAGCTGTCGCACTGAAACTGTATGAAAAGATCAGCCATGCAGAAGACATGTAATAGTAATATAGAAACTACCTAACAGTGCTGTAAGACCTCAGAGGCATTAATGTCATAGATATTAAATACTGCCAGTGACCTCGCAGAACCGCACATAATCAATCACCAAAAGGCTGTTAGAAATAAATACTATGACCAAAGGATGAAGAAGCTAGACCAGTCTGAGAAAACTTCATGCCCAGAGTAGACCTTCAACAGAACTTAGAAGGATATTAATTGGAAAATATGAAGAGTGTAGGTATGTGAGTTCGGATGGGAGTTTGTAGTAGTGAGGTGAATACTTGTGGGGGGGTGGGTAGAAAAAGGAAATAAATAAATAGGGAACATTAAACTGTGTGCCAGATAGTGTGTTTATCTCTTTATGTCACTTGTGGAGAAAGCATTTCATAGCCATTCAGTGGTGAGGAACACTCTGGGATCAGCTTGCCTGGAGTTACTATTTATTAAGTATATTAGGCTTCTCACTAAGCCTCGTGTTTCCCATTCTGTAGAATAGTCACAATAATAGCTTTTATTTCTAGAGTTGTTTTGAGGATTAAATGAAATCACCTACAGAAGTACTTAATGCATACAGGTACCCATATCAAGCACTCAATAAATGCTAGTTGCTACTATTATTGTGATAGTGGTTGTTATGTAAGATACAGGTAAGTTCCACCTTTCATCAGAGGTTTCTAATTTAGCTCTCTTTGATTTCCTTCTCTTGTGAACTTAAAAACTTCTTTCGTACCCTTTTGTTTTTAGTTATTTGCTATTGTGTACTTTCATTTGGAAACTCCTTAAGATATTAAAGACCTTTTCAAATGTCTCCCCTTCTCAAAGTATCTAGCCCACTGTTGAACAGATAGGTGTGTCACTGATTGATTTCATAGACAAATGCATAGGGAGATGCTGTTAATATCTTAGGAGGTGTGTGGTATTTTGTGCTGTTACCTTCAACCCCATCCTACAAATAAAAGCAATTGAAATAGATTACTTCTCTTCTGATGTTGGCAGTAAGTCCTCATACCACACCAGCCATCCTAGGTGGAGATAACCAATCACCAATCACCAGTCATTGCAAATCAAGAAAAAACGTGGGAAATCTTGCCTGTCATCTTCAAAAAATAAAACGAAGGGCCAGAGAGGTTGTATTATTTGCTCAAGGTCACACAATCTGTTGGTACAGGAGTCAGGATTAGAATACAAATCTTCTGTCTTCTAGCACAATCCATATATACCTCTAGCAAATAGATTCTGTATTACCAGATAAATGTAAAACTGGATATTCCTCTCAATAGTTGAGACTGTAGTGATTGTTTTTTGTTTTTTAATCAGGATCCATTGTATTTATGGCTCTCAATTCAGTGGGTAATGAAACAGCCCTTCTACTTTCTTGGTAAGCTCCATGAAGTCAGAGACTTAGTCTACTTTGTTCACTCTTGTATCCCTATTGCCTAGAATAGTGCAATTGGCTGATACTTCAGCTGAGAATGTTTGTGTGGCTTCTAGAGACTCTAACCTTTGAGTGCTAGACCCTGGAGAGAAACTCTGTATACATCAGGGACACTCTGGCTGTGGCAGGAAGATAAAAATGAAATGCTTCCCCTCATGGGAAAGGAAGGATCAAGTGAGAGTGTGTGCATGAAACTTTTGGAACATCTTGGAAGAAACATGCCTTATAAATAAATATAAGGTCAGTTGATTCAAGAGGCTAGAGTTTCCTCTAAGCCCCTTGGCACATCTAGAAGAAACTAGAAAATATCAACAGAATAGTCTTGGTGGTGGATGGGATTTAGGTTTTTGCCCAGCTTGAAATTGTCCAATGTCCCTAGACAAATGAGATTAAAAAATCCAGTCCCTATAAAGGGAAGATGACACTGAGCCTCGTAACATTCCAGATGCTTCCTGTTGTAAGCAGGAACAATCAAACTTCCTGGGCAAGGCACCAGACAGCCCATGCGGTCACTAAATCCACGGAGTGAGGAAGTCTGGCAGGACTTCCTCTCCTGTCCCTGATCTTCCAGACAGTGAAAGGAGACGGTGATAACTAATGGAACCAAGAAGTACCCTGCATCTTACTTTGGGGTATGCCACTGGTTAGCATGAATTAAACAATCTGTGTCTGAAGATTGTATCGAAAAAGATAAAAATATAGAGAGGACAGGTAATTTGGGAGAGAGAGTGCTAATTCAGGATGAAGAAAATCTATATTTTGATTCTAGACCAGTCAGTTAGTTGTATGACCTTGGTTGGGCAAGATCCTTTGGGGTCTCAGTTTTCTCATATCTAATAAGAAGCGAGAACTGAGATGGTCCCTAAGATTTCTTCTATGTCTATTAGCTCTTTTAAATTTTTTTAAATTCTCAGGGCGTGATTTTGCTTTAAAATCTCTGATTTCTGTAATTGCCTGAGCAGATGAAATTCCATCAGAGAGTAAGATAAAGAAAAATGCACACTGGACCTAAAAGCAGAAGTGGTCAGCACTTAGGTCAGCACTCCAGAACCCAGAGGTCTGAAAGATGAGCTGAACTTTAGAAATTACTTAAATGGTTAAAAAATCTTACTTATTTATGAAAACAAACCTTTCAGAACTCACTTGGTTAAGTGATGAATCAAAACTCAATGTGAGAGCAGTACCTCTCCCCTACTTCCAGAAAAGGAAGAATTTTTAAAAGAAAGTTCGTTTTAAAATGCTGAGTTCTTTTGGTAAAGCTACTGTAGTCTTTGCACTCAATTCTCATGTATTTTCCTCTAGGGAATAGAAAAGGAGGCTTCCAAAGGGAAACAAACAAACAAACATACAACCCTTTGTTTGACTGCTGTGAAATAATGCCACTCTCCAGAGTATTGAAGTGAAAATGTGGATTCTGTATACATGTGGGCCATACATACGACTTGTCCTGAAGAGTTCCTTCTTGATTTTAGGTAGTACTCGGGATGTCCTTGAGAGAAAAAATAGCCAGGGATTTTACTTTCATGATGAGTTATGCTAGCAGGCTTCATGGCTCACGTAAATGGTAACCTTTGCTGAATGTAACCCTAGCTCTTTGTAAAGAGAAACAGAATTAGACTCCACCAAATGAAGAGTCCAAGAGCTTGGCAGTCTTACCCTGGAAAGATGACAAGATATGTAGAGATCACACAAATGAACAATGCTGATGCCCTTATAACATTGTCTGAAAAGCTAGGTTGACTGCAGAGTTATACTAGTAGCTTCATGGATATAATACAGGTACAGCAGTCTGAAAAATAGAACATTTGAGCTGTATAACAGTGAACAACTGAAGAATCTGATCGTAGCTACATTAGGCAAAAATTGGGGAAAGAGAAGTGATGTAAGGCAGATTAGCAACATACAATGTTTCAGATGTCTTAAAATGTCATATTATAGTGATAAAATTTAGTGAAAATTCACACAGCTCAAGTTGGTACATTCTTCTTAAGTGTTACTTATTTCACTTGATGGAGAAATTTATTGTGCTCTTCCAGTATGTTTTCTTTAGTTTGCCTATTTTATTATTAAGTGTTTATTTTAGATGTTTATCTCTTGCTTGATAACAAGTCCCATACTAAGTAACCTATATTTACAGAAAGCTAATTAATTTGTCCACCAAGCACCAGATACCATGGATGACACAGAGTAAGAGGAGGAAGAAGTAGTAGTTGAGGAAAGAAGTTCAGTTAGAAAAGGAGTTGTGAGTTGTGTACATGTGTGATGATTTCTGTCACTTTTTAAAAAAGTGTATTTATTTATTTTGAAAGAGACAGAGCAGGGGAGTGACAGAGAGAGAGTGAGAATCCCAAGCAGGCTTCTTGAGGTTGGTACAGAGCCCAACGTGGGGCTCAAACCTGTGAGAACATGACCTGAGCCAAAACCAAGAGTTGGATGCTTAACTGACTGAGCCAACCAGGTGCCACTGATTTCTACCACTTTTTGAACAAGGACACAGCCTCTGCTCTCTGTGGCCCACTGATGCCCTGCAGAAATGAATAGATTTGGCTTGTGAACATACTCAGGTTTTAAGGGAAGATGGTGTTTGGCACTTAACGTTTTGGACAGTTCTTAAGAAAGTTGTAGTACATAGGAAGTTGTACAAATGGACCTTCTCATTTCTTCCCCGGTTTATCTAGACCATTTTCTAGCAATAGTGGGTTTTCATTTTTCCAGGTATCTTTATGCTTTATCATACTACCTTCATGCTTGGCTCTGTCTCTCCATTTTTGTTCTTTCTGTCTTGCTTTCTCAGAAAGAAAAAAAAGAAAAGAAATCACCTGTTTGTATCTTTATTTATTTATTTTTATATTTTTAATATAGTTTATTGTCAAGTTGGTACCTGTTTGTATCTTTAACAGATTAAAGTTATGTGAAGGGTGGGTTATTGTTTTCTAGACAACTAGAGATTTTACTTGATCATACTTAATGTTTTGCTCTTCCCCAGTGTTTGTCAAAATTCTTGGTTTTATACAGTTTCAAATAGGAGATCTATACTAAGGAGATTAGCAGTCATGTCTCTTCATGTTAGTATAAAATATTCACTGTCCTAGTTGATGGTTCTCCAGTAACTAAATGGTGTTTTGATGCAAAACTACTAAGTCTATGCGGGTCTTTATTTTAATTTTAATTTTTTTCTGAATATTTTTGGGAGTATAGTTGACACATAATACATTATTTTCAGGTATACAACATAGTGATTCATCTATTTAACATCTTTTTGTGTTACACGATTCTCTTCATAAATGTAGCTACCATCTGTCACCATTTGATGCTACTACAATATCATTATTATATTTCTTATGATGTGCCTTTTATTCCCATGACTTACGTAATTTATAACTGAAAGCCTCTGTCTCCCACTCCCCTCCATCCGTTTTGCCCATCTCCTCACCAATCCCCTTCTTTTGGCAGCTGCCAGTTCTCTGTATTTGTAGGTCTGATTCTGCTTTTTGGTTGTTTGCATTCATTTGTTTTGTTTTTTAGATTACATGTATGAGTGAAATCATACGGTATTTGTCATTGTCAGTTTGACTTATTTTACATAGCATAATATGCCTCTAGGTCTGTCTGTGTTGTTGCAGATGGCAAGATATCATCCTTTTTTATGGCTGTGTGTATATGTACACTACACGGATGTACACTACATCTTTTTTTATCCATTTGTCTTTCTACAAAGCTATTTTATTATTATTATTATTATTTTAATGTTTATTTTTGAAAGTTAAGAGAGAGGCAGAGTGCAAGCGGGGGAGGAGCAGAGAGAGGAGGAGACACAGAATCTGAAGCTGACTCCAGGCTCCCAAGTTGTCAGCGCAGAGCCTGATACAGGGCTTGAATTCATGAACCATGAAATCATGACCTGAGTGAAGCTGGACACTTAACCAGCTGAGCAACCCAGGTGCCCCAAAAGCTACATTCTAAGTAGCATACAGATTTGTTTGTCTATCTGTGTGTCTCAGTCTTTACTGGTTTACTTGTTGTCAAGGTCCACATGGCCATTCTCAGAATGCTTCTCCAACAAAAGATAAGATGCCTGGACATGAGTAGGAATGTCTCTACTTCCTCTCCCTGGTGCTGAGATTCTAGTGGGTTTGGAAAAAACTGGGACATATC
Source organism: Hyaena hyaena (assembly GCF_003009895.1). Lineage (NCBI taxonomy): Eukaryota > Metazoa > Chordata > Mammalia > Carnivora > Hyaenidae > Hyaena > Hyaena hyaena. Next base: position 295,281 of record NW_024081356.1, on the reverse strand, counting down.
TTGAAACTCTTGTTGACTAAGGGGCTCTTTTTTTTTTTTTTAATATTTTTATTTATTTCTAGGAGAGAGAGAGACAGCGTGAGCAGGGGAGGGTCAGAGAGAGAGGGAGTCACAGACTGNAGAGAGAGAATGAATGAATGAGAAGAGGAGGGACACAGAGAGAGGGAGACAAAGAATCTGAAGCAGACTCCAGGCTCTGAGCTGGCAGTCAGCACAGAGCTCGACGCGGGGCTCGAACCCACAAACCGCGAGATCATGACCTAAGCGAAAGTCGGACGCTTAACCAACTAAGCCACCCAGGCGCTCAACTAAGGGGCTCTTCTGAGGTATATGGTCTTTCTTTTGTGATTGTTGTTTTAGGTCAAGGCGTTGGAGAAGCACTAGCTAGGCAGGCAGTTCATTTCTGTTCCATGTGTTGTCAATTGGGGCAGCTGGGCCTAGAAAGTGCATTTTTCCAGGATAATTTCCTTACTACCATGTCTGGTACCTCGATGCTGCTTGGTGTCTGTCTTTCTGTTTGTCTTCCTTTTTCTCTCTTCACATGGAATCTCATTCTCCAGGACCTCTTCTTGTGGCTTGGGTTTTTCACATGATGGTGGCCCCGGGGTAGTTGGATTTCTCACCTGAAGGCATAAGGCTCTAATAGCAAGTGTTCCAATGATATTTTTTCTCTTTTTTTCTTTTGAGAGAGAGAGGGTGACAGAGTGAGAGAATCTTAAGCAGACTCTATGCCCAGTGTGAGGACCCAACTCAAAGCTTGATTTTATGACCCTGAGATCATGACTTGAGCCAAAATGAGGAGTTGGGTGCTTAACCACCTGAGCCACCCAGAGGCCCCTGTTTTTTGTCTTTTGAAGAAAAACTTCTCTCACTTTGTTTTGTTGTGATTTTTTGGACCATTAGTTGTGGCACTACAGGAAGTAGTTGTCAAAGACCCAATTTATAGAATTCTTATAAAAAATCTGGTCTTATGGCTCAAATAGTAAGATAAATACATGTTTGGTTTGAATTATGTGGCAAGCTACTTTTTACTGAGTTTTGTTAGAGAGTTTTTGAATTTAGCTCATGGTTGGGTTTGGTAGATTTTTTTTCTTACTTGAGCATAAAATACTGAAATTGAACCATCCCTGGGGCAAAGGAGTAGTGGCAGAGTCCTAGACTCTAGGAGAATAATCTGTGATACCTTCTGGTCTCATTCTCCAGCACTGGCAGTGACTGTGCTGATGAGGGATGTCAGGAGAAAAGTTGACTAGAGGTAACTGTATTGGAAGCAGTCAGCCACTTTCAATCCAACTTTTGGCAGACCTGCCAAATTGATGAAAGTTTATATTTGGTAAGCTCTCTCCACCTCTGTTGTCACTTACTCTCCAGAACCCTTTGCTGTAGTTACAGAATTTTCTTCCTTTAGATTGAGTCCTCCAAAGCTATCACTTCCTCAAGCCCACGTCAGAACTTACCTGCTTTATATATATTAATCCTCTGACAAAATGGTGCAAAGATACCAATTTCTCCATGAATGCGTTCCAGACTTTCTTTTGTCTTTAAACAGTAAGAGCCATTACTTTAGCCCACGTGATAACCTCTCCATTGGTAGCACTCTGAAGTAAATAAGCCAGTTGGCAAGTCATCTTGGAGGTGAGGGAGATTAGATTCCTTCTAAGGTCTTTCACATCCTGCTAATTTCAGAAGAGACTAATATTTAACCCTAAATCTTGTATTCCTTTGATATTTCACCTAACACAGAGGTTATTTGTCCTTTTCTATGCCACTGGCTTGAGTATGTAAGTTTTTATGTTGTAAGGTCATGCCTGATTTTTAAAAGAGACTGTTTCATTTCTATTTGCCCTACACACACATAGAGTTATTGCCAAGAGGAATACTGTGTGCACAGGACAGCTAAGACCACATACTGTCCTTAGTTGGGAGTCAAGTTACCTACCCCATGGATAGTGGCATGTTCTAGAGTTATGTGTAACTAGAAGAGTTCCAGAGAGGAGATTCTGTAGAGAGGAGATTCGGTAGCATTAAGCAGGCTTTGCAAATAAAAAAAAAAAAAAAAAAAGAGAAAGAAAGAAAAAGAAAAGAAAACACCATATATAATCTGTTCTGAGCTTTGATTTTTAACAACTATAAAATAAGATTAATACCCAGGCACTGTATTAACCACTTTATATGCTTTTCATTATTCATTCTTCGCTAAACCCCAAGATGTACAGATATTATTATTCTCATTTTACAAAGAAGGAAGCATAAGCTTATACAGGTTATACAAATTGCCCAACGTCATACAGCTAGTAAGTGGTGGAGCCAGGAGTAAAATCCACACAGTCCATATCTAGGGCAGAGAGCTTTTAACTTCTGAGAAATATACTTCTCTGACCTGCACATTTCTTGGGAAATCAGAGGAAATGGTACCTATGTTATAACAAACCTTTGGGTTCAGGAAGGACCTTAGAAGGATGAACAGAAATGTCCACTAATAATCTCATACACAGGACACTGGGTCAGAAAGTTAACTCCTACGGTGGTCTCTGTTTATTGCTTAGATGTATAAGAAAATGTATGATGTGTTGAAATAAATTGAATGGTATGGTGTGCAAAAGGCTATTTGCAAAATGTGGGCGAGATGTGTGGTAACTATAATGATTCCATTTTTGTGATGTGAAAAAGCATTGGGTCAAAGCCCCAAAGACCCATATCAGAGACCTTGGCAGAGGTAAAATTGAAAGTGTGTTCAGTGAATGAAAATATTTATTTCATTAATCCAAAGGGCACATTCTCCCTATGTCCTGCCCCTTCACTACAGAGTATGATATGATGATGCCCCACCTCACTTGTCTCCAGAAAGTTCCTAAAGAATTACACACAGGAGGGAGACTCTTGCTGATGAGGACAGGTTAACAGGACATATTTCTCTCCTAACTTTCTTCTTTTAGCACAGATTAATTTAGCTCATAGTCACCTTGGCAGTGTTGAACCGTGTGAAAGACTGAGAAGCGAAGTACAGACTAGGGGAGAGAAGTGTGACAGTGACAGCTCATGGAGGCAAGGGGAAATTTGAAGTGCCAGGAGATGGGGGGGGGTGGGGGAGGTTGCTGCGTGGGGCCTGGGTCATGATAGCAGACACATGTGTAAAGCAGGAGCTTTTCAGGGAGGTTACAGACAAGCTGGGGTTTAGAGAGAACTAAGAGAGGAAGTCAGGCTTTGCAGCTTTAGACTTAATCTCAGGGCTCTCCCTGGTTTGTGCAGTTACTTCTGGGACAGTGCAGAGGTGATGTTCCCTTGAATCATGGACTCCTTAAATATTAGAGTCCAAAATTACTTTAGAGTCCATCAAGTAAGTGTGGGTCCTCAGTTTTAGTTTAAAGGAACTTAGAGTGATTGTCTAGTTGACCCAAAAACAGTTGGGACATTAATGTCAGCCTTTAGCATCACTTTATTTTACAGTTTTCTTTCCTGTTAAGAATTCTATTTCTAAAAGACTATGTGCGTGTTGTGGGTATGATTTCTGTGTTTGTTCTAATTCGTCAGACCATAGAGTGAAGGATGGTGATCCAGTTTAGCTTTTTAGCTGCATTACTGAAATCAAATTAGTCAATCTGTAGAACTTTGTTGAGTATCCACTTAGTATATTCCTTAATTTCTGAGGGCTGAACAGCATATCTTAGGCACATACTTTGGATAGTCCTTTGCTTTCTAAGTGCTCACGTGTTCTGTAGGGAGATAAATAATAACAGTTTTAAGCACCGTGGAAGAACATTTGATAGTTTTACAATGGCTCTTAAAATTTTAAATGCATTTGCATCATCTGAGAATCTTATTAAAATGCAGATTCTGATTTAGTAGGTCTGGGTTGGGGCCTGAGATCCTTCATTTCTCACAGGCTCCAAATAAAACTGATGCTGCTGGTCTACAGACTACACTTTGATAATTAGTATGACCAGAATCTTAACATTGGTTAAAATGGGAGGCGTGCATAGGGAATAACAAGTAAGTCAGTTTGACAGGAGAGGAAAAGTTGAGAAGATTGGTTAGGATCAGATCTCAAAGGGCTTTGAGCACCAGGATAGGTATTTAGGTGATATATATCTTAAGGAATCATTGTGAGTTTCTGAACTGTGTATAGAATGACCTGACAAGACCTGCACTTAAGGGAGATATATATGTCATCATGTATAGGACAGATGGGGTGGATGTTTCATATTAACTATCAAGTAGCAGAGACTCAACTTCTGGCCCTTAATGCCAATTGAGAAAAAGTTGCAGAAAGGAGAGAGAAGAGAGCGCTTGCAACCAGGAAGCTACCTCTTTGACAGAGTGGCCCTGGGTAGGGGACTCGGATTATAAATTTGTTTGTATCATAAATTTCTTTAGTCTGTCCAAATTCTGAGAGATCCCTGTCATTCCCTTATTTATTTAAGGATGTAGTCATAAACTATGTACTTGGTAAATTTTTTTGCTAGATCCAGTTCAACCAAAATGTTTTGAGTGTCGGGTACAGTGCTTTGCTGTCTCAGGAATCTGTGTATTTCCCGAAGTGTCCTAATGCAGGGTCCTGCCCTTCATCAAAATCATTGTAATATTAATAGATGAAGGTAGAAATTCATCCTGTTTAATTCTTACATTTTACCATAACATAGTTAAAATAGTATACCCTTGATAAGACTATTTTAAAAACAAGGGCATGATGAACACAAAATATAGGATTGTGGTTACAATTGAGGGAAGGTGGGTGGGGGTTAGATTTAGGGGAGAAGCACATAAATAATGTCGGTTATTGGTATTGTTCCAGTTCTTGGATTGAATAAGGGGGTCACAAGATTCCTTTTATTATTTCCTATAAATAAGGAAATGAAGCAGGAAATAAGGTAGAGAAGGGTCAGGCATGTTAATCTATAATTTATAATATACATTATTATATGTGTTCTGCACCTTAGGTCCCTTTAAAAAAAACATGCACATACTTATAATACTGCAAAGTACATCATGGAGAATCCATTATTTCTAAAAAGTCTGCCAAAAGCAAGAGAAGGAAATTAAAATTGCCACCTCAGCCTACATCTGTGGAAGGCTTTTTTATGCAGTATGTCAAAATGTAGATAAATTGAATAGTTATCCTATGTTCAGCCTGAGATGTGTTAAAATCAGGTGAGGTAATAGCCCCTCAACAAATACACTGATATACTGCTAATCTAAATTTCTCTTCTGCTTAGTAATTTACAGAGTACTTTCCCACATCAGAACATGCTTGCTTGCCATTTACTCAGTGTTATGTCCTTGGATTCTTAAACCTGCGGTCAGAGGTCCGTATGTATGTATGTATGTATGTATGTATGTATGTATGTATTTAAGTATAGTTGACATACAATGTTACACATGTTTCAAGTGTACAACTTAATGATTTGACAGGTTTATACATTATGTTATGTTCACTGCAACTGTAGCTACTATCTGTCCCATTATATCATTATTACAATATCATTGACTGTAGGGTGGCCTGGTGGCTCAGCCAGTTAAGCATCCAACTGCCTCTTTTGTCTCAGGTCATGATCTCCTGGTCCTGAGATTGAGCCCTGTGTGGTGCTTCACACTGGGTATGGAACGTGCGTAAGATTCTGTCTCTCCCACTTCCTTTGTGGGCCCCCCCCCAACTCTTGATCTCTTTCAAAACAAACAAAAAACAATATCATGGTATTCCTTATGCTCTGCCTTTTATTCCTGTTATTTACTCATTCCATAACTGGAGGCCTATGTCTCCCTCCTTCCTTAACCCATTTTGCCCAATTCCACCCCTTCCTCCCCTCTGACAGCCATCACCTTATACATCTTAGAATGGCTCAAATCCAGAAGACAAGAAACAACAAATGTTGGTGAGGATATGGAGAAAAAGGAACTCTCGTGCACTGTTGGTGGGAATATAAGTTTATATAGCCACTGTGGAAAACAGTGCGGAGGTTCCTCAAAAAATTAAAAATGGAAATACCATATAATCCAATGATTCTACTATTGGGTATTTACCCAGAGAACGTGAAAACACTAACTAGAAAAGATCTAGGTACCCTAATGTTTACTGCAGCATTATTTATAGTAGCTATGACATGGAAGCAACCTAAGTATGTATCAGTAGATTAATAGGTAAGGAAAATGCTATATATATGTATTATACACAGTGGAATATTACACACTCATAAAAAAGGATGAGATTATGTCATTCAAGACAACATGGATGGACCTAGAGGATATTATAGTTGCCACAGAGGTCCTTTTTATGAGTGTCTTGGAGGAATTTAATATTCTTAGAGTATTGTCTTAATATTCTCCTGACATTAGATCATATGACATTAAATATTTTTAAGTCATTGAAATGACACCACGGTATGAAGAAATATATTCTGGAAGGTCAAATCCATTTTCAAAATACCAGTGATGTATGAAAACAGTATCCTTTTTGTTATCTGTCATAGTAAGTGAATGGAATTCTGGCCAGTTCTACCAAATTTCAGGAATTTTCAGAGAATCAGAATACAATAAAATATAGTCAGCACTACAAACTACTCTGAGTATAATTTAATTATTTTGATTCATAAAGAACTTTTAAGGACTTGGGATGTTTCATGTAAATGAATTTTCCAAAAAATTGAAACAAATCTATGAATGCCAAAGGATTCCTTTTTTTCCAGAACGTTTTTAAAAATAAAAGTAGCAGATGTTTAAGGCAAAAATTCTAAAAATTCAGAACATGCAGGAAGATAAAGTGAAAAGTTGACCCTTTCTAGTCTCCAATTTCTATTATTAACAGTTCCTTAATATCCTTCCAGATATATAATTGTACACATATACAGCTTTGTATATAATTTATTATTTCATAAATACAGTCATACTATATATATTATACCTTGCTTTTCTACTTAATATATCTGGGTTATCTTCTGCTAATAGCACATAAAAATCTAATTTGATCTATAAATTTCTACATTGAATTTTTTATATGATTTATAATAGTTTAACAGTTCACTGTTGAAGAATATGAGAGTTGTTAAAATAATACTTAAGTGAACATTTTTTTTGTTTTTACTTTTTACTTTAAGTAGGCTCCACACTCAGCATAGGGCTTGAACTCTTGACCTTGAGGTTAGGAGTCACATGCCCTTCCACCTGAGCCAATCAAGCATCCCTTAAGTGAGCATCTTTATAAATACACCTTTACATACTTTTGTAGGTATATCTGTAGTTGTGGAATTACAAGGGGGAATAAAGCACATACATTTTACATCTTAATAGTTATGCCTAATTGCCCTGTGTGAAATAGTACATTCTCAGTAGTTATTTGAGAATAATTTCCTTATAATCCTCATGTGTAGTATCTGTTTCCTAGATTTGTATTTCTTTTTTTTTTCTTTTGAGAGAGAGAGTGAGTGGCCAAAGGGCAAAGAGAGAGGGAGAGAGAATCCCAAGCAAGCTCCACATTGTCACTGCAGAGCCTGATGTGGGGCTTGAACTCATGAACTGTGAAATCACGACCTGAACTCAAATCAGTTACTTAACGAACTGAGCAACCCAGGTGCCCCTAGGCTTGTATTTCTTTATTTTTTTTTTTAATATTTTTATTTATTTCTAGGAGAGAGAGAGAGAGAGAGAGATAGCGTGAGCAGGGGAGGGTCAGAGAGAGAGGGAGTCACAGACTGAAACAGCCTCCAGGCTCTGAGCTGGCAGTCAGCACAGAGCCCGACACGGGGCTCAAACCCACGAACCGCGAGATCATGACCTAAGTGAAAGTTAGACGCTTAACCGACTAAGCCACCCAGGTGCCCCGGCTTGTATTTCTTTAATCATAAATGAGGTGGTGCATCTTTTGTGTGGTTTTTGATCATTTTTGCTTTTTCCTCTTGTAAAATGCCTATTGAGAAATATGGTCTTCCATCCTGAACATAGAGTATTAGCAATGTAGTTTTAAATTGCTTTTACAATTAGACTTTTACAATTATACTTCAGTCAGCATGAATGTTTAACAGATTATCATTTAGAATCTTGAGATTATTCTCCCTTATTATTTTTTTTTTACTGAATATATTGTCAAACCAAATATCTAACACCAAATAGATGATGACATTTGGTCTTTACTATTTGATTTAATGAACAGTTGTACCTTATCCAGACTTCAGTCTAATTTGAGCCTCATGCAAGTTTGGAAAGTTCCTATAGTAGGAAGCTCCAGAATAAAAGGATGGTAGTGGTGGAGTTGTGACAGTTGTGACTTCAGTTACTCCCTCCTCTGTCAAAACAGTATGTATTTTCCACCCATTTTGGTGAGAAATAATTTTGGAAATAAGTTTGCACCCATGGGTATAATTCTGTATGTTTAGGGCACATGCTTTTTTTTTTTTTTTTTTTTTTTTTTGGTGATACATGTAGTTTCTACCACACTGGGACTGCTCAGGAATTGTTCAAGAAAACAGCAATAATGCTGGTATTTGGTTTGTCAGTTGTGGCTTAGGGCATCATTGGGACACAGAGCAGAATTCTTGCTGAGAAATATGATCCTAACTCGATGCTAATTTTATCTCTGTGATGCAGCTTATAAATATGAGGACAGCTGGTGTTGGATAAATCTGTCCTCACAAGCTGTATGAGATGGAAATAAAATTAAATATTTGGGGTTAAATCCAAATGCAAAAATGTGGAAATGACGTGAATATTTTGATATTTCACTTTCTGCATCTTGATAAAAAAATTTGGTTTATTATGAATTCCTAGCAACAGTCCTGTTTGAAACTTAAAATAAGCAGAACGTGTGCCTTAATTTAATGTCTACATTTCATGAAAAGAAGAGCTGAATTCTTGTTTTTTACCCTATTTCCACCTTGCTAATAAAAATGATAGACTCTACATACCTATTTTTGTTAGCAACCTCTCTTTGTCTTTTTCCCTTGCGTAAAAGATTGCTCCCAATGAAACAGGCCCACACTTCCACTGGGTTGGGATAATAATCCTCTGTGGCCTCTGAAAGTTTGCAAATGATGGGAACCCCAAACTCCTAGTAGATTCTCCTCCAGATGACTAAATATCTTGCTGATTGCTAAGGGATAAATAAGGGTGATGAGCTCAGAGAACAGTCAGGTTGCTGGCTATTCTTCAGCTGACTGGATTACTAAGGTAGAAAAGCACTAAAAATAATTCAGGGCACAAATTTTCCTGCCAGGGGTTGAGTATTGAGATAACTTGTCTTCTCGGCTGGTGTTGACATCATCTGTTCTCCTAATGCACTGTGCAAATAAGATCCAGAGTGAGAAACAGATTTGGCCATGGACTAGTGTTGGCACAAGTCTATAGCCTTGTCCTGATACATTTATTGTTGCTTTTTGTCAAGCTCAGTTAATTAGTTCTCTCAGCTCCTCTAGGAGATAGCTAAATACATCAAGGTGAGAACTTGAAACCAAACTTGGGGCCAATCTCAGGGGATGTCAGTTGATCTCTTGTAGTTTCAAATATATCTATGCTAGGTCTCTTACACATCAGTTGGGTTTCAGGGTTTCCCCCAGGAGGTCAGATTCTACCAGAATTGGAAAGGTAGGATGATCTCTTAGGAACTCAGTTCCAGGACCTGCAGATTTCACAAAAATACAAGTTACCTGACATGGAATAAAGATTCTTATTGCTGAATTTCTGTTTCTGTTGTTGCTTCACATGTCCTGAGCAGAGCTTTGCTAGTCAGAATTAATCTGTGAATCTCATTTGGACTTAAAAAGAGGGGAAATCTGTTTAAATCCCTACCTTCTTTATATCTATCCCTACCCTTTAAATGTTTTTAAAAATCTTTTATTTATTTTTGAGAGAAAGAGAGAGACAGAGTACTGTGGGGGAGGGACAGAGAGAGAGAGAGAGAGAGGGAGGCACAGAATCTGAAGCAGGCTGCAGGCTCTAAGCTATCAGCACAGAGCCTGACATGGGGCTTGAACTGACAAACCGTGAGATCATGACCTGAATTGAAGTCGGGCACTTAACCAACTGAGCCACACAGGGGCCCTGATATAGCTATCCTTACTCTTTTTTAGTTTTACAGAAAGTTGCCTTTAACTGGAGTAATACTATCTCCCACTGATACTCAGAAAAACACTTCCACACTTTTATCTTGTGACCTTCAGAACAAGTCTATAAGGAAGGCAGATGTTATTATCCCCTTGTTAACTGCTGGACTCAGTAAAGCTAACAGATTCAGACCTTGGCAGAAGTTGGTGTTAAGCCCTGGAAGCTCTGGGATTTCTTGATCCACTTAGCAAGGTCTAGTCTGACCCAGGGCCCTCTCTCCAAGTCTGGAGGTTTGTTCTATTTTTTTAAAAAAAATAATTTATTTAAATATATCCATAAAAGTGTATTCTAATTAAAGAAGAGTTGGAAAATATAGCAGAGAAGTCAGAGAAAAAAAATCAACTACATACCCAGTACTCAGAAACACATTCATTGTGTTTACTTAGGTTTTTGACTGTATCTATGGGATGGAAGGAGAGATCAAATAGATACTCAGTAGTGCTTATTCTGTTTCCACCTGTTTCTCTGCATGTAGCATAATGTAGGTAATAGACATTTTAGTCTAGCCTCCACTAGGGGTACCTCACAGGTAGGTAGGTAGGTATTGACTGTAGGCCTTCCAGGCTGAGCTGTAAATGCTGAACCAAAATCCTACTGCCATCCCTGATAGAGATCAGCTATTCACTGTTCTACTTTTGTTACTCTTCTCTTTTTTTCCCCACAAAGCTTATTTCCTTTCCTTCTGGCTATATCAGTATAGTTTTTCTGGATTGTTCCCTACAGTGGGGCAGATCTTTCTTCAAATTCTTCCTGGCTTCCCCTGTGCGGAGTTAGGGGCCCAGGTAGCGTTGAAGAGAATGAAAGGGCTGCTCTTTCTCTTTCTCTTCCATGCACCCAGCTTGGCACTCAGAAGGTACTTTTGACCAAAGAGGAATGCTGGGATGTGCATGCACGTTAGCAGCTCCAGATGTTTGGACCCAGGATATAGTAAATTCCATTGTAGCTTTCAATACCCTCCTGCATTTTGTTTACAGTTTTAATAACAGACATTAGGTAATTGTTTACTGATGAGTGTGTGAGTGAGTGAGCGAGCGAGCGAGTGAGTGATTGAGTGTATTTGGTCCTGAGAGTAGAGGTGGGAAGCCACTGTGCTCACTTCCTATAAATTAAAAGCACCAAGAATGTATTTTCTCTGTCCTGCACCCAAAGAATTTTAGTTTTCCTCATCTGTAGCATCACTAAATGAGAAAACCCAACCAACCAGCGGCCTTGGTGTCAAAGGTACTCACAGCTTCCACGTTGTCTGTCTGCTTTCCAGGTCCTGGTGTCCCCACAGAAAATGCCCCTTGAGCCTGGGTTTGTTTGCGGTAGATCCCTTATTTCTGGCAAGGAGGGGCGTAAACTGGAACGACAGCTGTCTGCAAAGAAGCTAGGGGATCAGCTGGAAGGGATGGGGAAGGGTCTCCATATTCTGTTCTGTTTGGTGCAGCCCTGGCTTTCAACTTAACCACACTTGGGGAGTTATGTGTGCTTGAGCATGTCCTCCCAACAGAGGGAGAAAAAAAATCTGTGACCCTAAGTTAATTGCTAATAATTATACATTGAATCTAAATGAAAATGAGAAAAAGGCAGGGCAGAAGCCAAAGTCTTATGGTAAGTAAAGCATTTTTAGCTGGAATGTAAAGAATTTTGGTATCGGCATTTCAGGGAAATTCAAGCTGCCCTTTCTCTCAAACCAGCAGACAGGACGTAGCTCACAGTTGCTTGGGTCCAGATTACAATTTTACTGATTTCAGAAAATCTAATATTAATCTTGGCATTGACTTTGGTGGAAGATCTGTGCAGGATTGTAAATCCTTATGGAAAATTATTTTTATGGAAAAAAACCATTTTTTTTCTTGGAAGCTGAAGAGTTCTGTTTTTAAAAAAATTAAAAAAATGTTTACTTATTTTTGAGACAGAGAAACAGAGCATGAGCGGGGGAGGGCCAGAGAGAGAGGGAGACACAGAATCTGAAGCAGGTTCCAGGCTCTGAGTTATCAACACAGAGCCCATTGTGGGGCTTGAACACACAAACCATGAGATCATAACCTGAACCAAAGTTGGATGCTTAACTGACTGAGCCACCTAGATGCCCCTGAAGACTTCTCTTTTATACTCTCTTGGTGGATGTGCTTTTGTTTGTGTATTACATTGATCAATATACTTAAACACAGTAAAAATAACTGAGGCCTACTAAATAGAAAAATTTGATGTTATCATGAGTAAGAAGAATACTTTTTTATTTTATTTTATTTTTTTATTAAATTTTTTTTTAAATTTATTTTTGAGACAGAGAGACAGAGCATGAGTCAGGGAGGGGCAGGGAGAGAGGGAGACACAGAATCTGAAACAGGCTCCAGGCTCTTAGGTGTCCACACAGAACCTGATGCAGGGCTCGAACCCACAAACTGCGAGATCATGACTTGAGCAGAAGTTGGACACTTAACCGACTGAGCCACCCAGGCACCCCAAAAGAATACTTCTTGACAAGTATAGACTTTACTGTCTGTAATAAATTATATAATTAAACAGCAAACTTTGAGGACCTACTCTGTGTTCAGTACTGGGGAGCTAGAGAATGCTATAAAAGAACTAACACAACTAACTAACATAAATGTCATACTGCTATAAAACTAACATGACTAACATAAATGTCATACTGCATTTACAGTAAACTAAGTATATCCTAGGTGCAATGCCTTGTAATCCTCAGTTACACTGAGTAAGTAATCCTTAAGTAAGTAATACAGGGTTGCTGCAATATAGTAAACTAATTGCAATTGGTCACAGCCTCTCTTCCCCACCAATTATACAAGAATTGCAAAACCCATTCAACTCAAACAGTAGTTTTTGAACGTCTCATGGAGCTTCACTATTTTGTTTCATAGCTGCAGACTACTCTCTCTGGCTTCAGTTAGTTGTTTAAAAATTAAATGAAGCTTGTTGGTCATAACAGAACGTGAGGGGAAATCATAGTTCCAGTAATAGTGCAAAAAGGCAAATTTGTGGAGTGGCTCATTAGAATTATGATCTCCTTCATCAAGGAATGGCATGTCCCAGAAGAGAAGTAATTTATATGATGTGATCATTAGTGCTGATGGCTTGAAGGGCTCTGTTACCTGTAGGAATCTTTGACTCAGCATCTGGCCTTGGATGCTGGTTGTTATCAAGCTGTCAAAGATGAAGACAGGCTTGGGGCATCTGGGTGGCTCAATTGGTTGAGCATCTGACTTCATGTCAGGTCATAATCTCACGGCTCGTGAGTTCAAGCCTCACCTTGGGCTTGCAGAGCCCAGTTTGGATCCTTTGTCCCCCCTCACTCTGCCCCGTCTCCTACTCATTCTCTCTCTCTCAAAAAGAAATAAGCCTCAAAAAAAAAAAAAAAAAAAAAAGTCCAGACAGGCTTTAAGTCATCCAAGCCAATTGCTCCTTAAAAAAAGTTGTTTCTTTCTTTCTATTTTTTTTTTTTTTAAACAGACAAGGACCTGAAGTCCAAGAAACAGAAGTCATTTGATAAGGTAGTGAATTACCCTGAATGCCAGAAGAATGCTTGGGAAAATTTTGAAATCTGGGGAAAAAACCATTGAGTATCTTTTAGAATGCTAGACACTGACTAATGCATCCTTCTGAGTCATCTAGTTTATCTTTCGTTATCTTTGAGCTATTAAAAACTCTCTAAAGTTGCAGAAAACTGAGAGAATGCAGACTGTTGTCTGTAGAAAAAGCAATCAAATTTTGTCTTGTGGAGATGCAGTCAATCACCCCCCCTCGCTTTCCTTAGAAGCTAGTTTTGTACTTCTTAACAAATTCATTTCAGTGTTTCTGCCTACCTCTTAAACCAGTTTTTAATGTCTTACTGGTTGTCTTTAATGGGTTAAATAAAACCGTTGTCATTTGTTCATTTTCTATTTGTATGACAGTCATACATTTACCTTAAAAAATTATTCTTGGGACACCTGGGTGGTTCAGTCACTTAAGTGTCCGACTTCAGCTCAGGTCATGATCTCACAGTTTGTGGGTTCAGCTCTGAGCTGTCAGCACAAAGCCTGAAGCCTGCTTCTGATTCTGTCTCTGGCTCTCTTTGCCCTTCCCCCACTTGTGCTCTGTCTCCATGTCTCTAAAATAAATAAACCTTAAGAAAAAATTTTTAAAAATTATCCTCTAACAGAAAGAAACCAGGATTTCAGAAAGAACATTCTGTTTCTTCCTTCATTGTGAGTAGATAGAGGCCTTGTTTGCATGGGTTTCTGAGACAGCTACAGTAATTTTTTTCTTACACTTTTATGTATGTTTATAAGACATGTGGAAATTCCTTTTTTTTAAAATTACTGAGATCAGTTCCATGTAATCTAAAATTCATCTTTTATATTTTTAGAACATTGGTATAAAACTATTTTAAAGGGAACAAATCAGTGACAGTACCTTCACAACTACATCTCTGTCTAGTTCCAAGACATTTCTGTCACTCCAAAGTAAAACACTTTTATCTCTTAAGCAGTTTTTCCCTATTCCTTTCTCCCCGTAGCCCTTGGCATCCTCTACTGTATTCTGTGTCTGTGCATTTATCTGTTCTAGATATTTCCTATAAATGTACTCTTATGACGTTTTGTATCTGGCTTCTTAGTGTAATACACTGGATATCTATCCATGTTGTAGCATATGTCAATAATCCACTTCTTTATATGGCTAGATAATGTTACATTGTATGTATGTACTACAGTTTGTTTATCCATATCCATAGATATCGAGGGTGTTTCTACCTTTTGGCTGTTGTGAATAGTGTTGCTGTGAACATACGTGTACATCTTATTTGTGGAAGTATCTGTTATAAGTTTTTTTTGGTATATATCTAGAAGTGGAATTATGGCATCATATGGTTGGTAATTTTTAACTTTTGTGGTATCATATGGTAAATATGTTTAAGTTTTGAAGAACTACCAAATTGTTTTCCACAGAAACTATTTTACTTGCCCACCAGCAAGTGGGCACTTTGTCCCCATCCTCTCCAACAAAGCCACCCTAGTAGGTGTGAAGTGATCTCTTATTTTGGTTTTGATTTGCATTTCTCTAATGACTAAGGATGTTGAATATGCTTGTCAGTCATGCAGAGGTTTTTAAACAGTGCATCATTTTTTGTTTTTTATGAAAATGTTTTTATTTTTTTTTGAGAGAGAGGGAGGAGAGGAGCACAGGGAGAGGAAGGCAGAGGATATAAAGCAGGCTTTGCACTGACAGCAGAGAGACCAATGCAGGGCTCAAACTCCTGAACCATGAGATCATGACCTTAGCCAAAGTCAGATGCTTAACTGACTGAACCACCCAGTTGCCCCAGTCCATCATTCTTTGAATATTCTCAGAAATCTGGCTATTGAAAAGAAATTTTTGATAACTCCCATTGTAGTACAAATAATTATCCCCTAGTTTATGTTTCTTAATTTAAGATTTTGTATATTAAGTTTTATCAAATAATTCTATAAAAAACTTTGTTTTTTGAACATAAATTGGAGAGGATGTTCTTCACCCCTTATGTGATGCTCTTTATGAGGTTTTTTCAAAGATCATGCCTGAACCTTCCACAGCATCAATTTAATGCTCTTAAGGAACTCAGAAAAATATTGCCAGGGTGATAGTGTCTGTCCTTGTGAACCACTACTGTGTGAGCAGTTTTATACTCTAAAATCTTGCTTGGAGCTTTGAGTTTGTAAGATTTATTTGCTGATAGGCTTTTTAAATGTGGCTATACAATATATTTTTAATAATAATGATTACAACAAGTAACATTTACTGAACATATCTTAGGGGCCATACTCTGACCTAGGCATTTTATTTGGATATATCCTTTAATCTGACAAGAATTTTACCTTTGCAAGCTATGATCTTTTATTTCTTGTCCATTGTGGTATCCCCAGCGTCTATCATGGTACTTGCATAAGAGCAAGTGTTCAACAAATGTTACTGAATGAATAAATAACACTTTGGGGTAGTTTCTATGATTATCTTCATTTTACAAATGAGGAAGCTGAGGCTAAGAAATGTAAAGCAGTTTTCCCAAGATCATACAGATGGGCAGTGGCAAGAGCCCATATCAGAGCTCGAGCAGCCTACTTGAGTCTAGACCAAACTGCCTTTCAGACCATAGTATTCAGAACAGCACTTTCACCCTTTCCTTCTACATTGCACAGAGTGGTCAGGTATTTTTGCAAACAAAGAAGAAGCAATTAATTTCATTTCAAGAAAATATTTGTTAATGGCCTTCTGTGTGCCTAGACATAGTTGAATGTAGTATTGAGGACTAGGCTTTAAGAAAAGGAGATTCTTTTTGTTTTGAATTATTATATATTTTATTTTATTTATTTTTCTTAAATAGTTTATTGTCAAGTTGGTTTCCATATAACACCAGGTGCTCATCCCAACAAGTGCCCTCCTCCATGCCCATCACCCCCCTTCCCCTCTCCCCAATCCATATCAGCCCTCAGTTTGTTCTCAGCATTCAAGAGTCTCTCATGGTTTGCCTCCCTCCCTCTCCCCAACTATTTTTCCCCTTCTCCTCCCCCATGGTCCTCCATTAAGTTCCTCCTAATCCTCCTATACATGGAAACATATGGTATCTGTCCTTCTCTGCCTGGCTTATTTCGTTCAGCATAACACCCTCAAGGTCCATCCATGTTGCTACACACGGCCAGATTTCATTCTTTCTCATTGCCATGTAGTATTCCATTGTATAGATGAACCACATCTTCTTGGTCCATTTATTAGTTGATGGACACTTAGGTTCTTTCTGTGTTTTGGCTATTGTTGAGAGTGCTGCTGTGAACATTGGGGTACATGTGCCCCTATGCATCAGCACTCCTCTATCCCTTGGGTAAATTCCTAGCAGTGCTATTTCTGGGTCATTGGGGAGTTCTATTGTTAATTTTTTGAGGAACCTCCATACTCTTTTCCAGAGGGGCTATACCAGTTTACATTCCCACCAACAGTATAGGAGGATGCCCATTTCTCCACATCCTCGCCAGCATCTAGAGTCTTCTGATTTGTTCATTTTAGCCACTCTGACTGGCGTGAGGTAGTATCTCAGTGTGGTTTTGATTTGTATTTCCCTGATGAGGAGGGATGCTGAGCATCGTTTCATGTGTCTGTTGGCTATCTGGATGTCCTTGTTGGAGAAGTGTCTGTTCATGTCATCTGCCCATTTCTTCACTGGATTATTAGTTTTTCAGGTGTGGAGTTTGGTGAGTTCTTTATATATTTTGGAAACTAGTCTTTTATCTGATATGTCATTTGCAACTATCTAAGAAAAGGAGATTGTGTTATGGGGTGTGACATTAGCTGGGTGACCTTGAATAAATAATATACTTTGTCTAGACTTTGAGCTCCTTATGTGTAAAATGGAAAGGTTGGACTAGATGATCTAAGAAATAAAATATAACTTTAAGAAATAGCATAGATAAGGCCACATTGAACTTGTTTGCTGGGGATGGATAGTGGATGGTGGGAGATGTCATTGGTTTATATATTTTAATCTTTAATCTAGAAGGAATGAAGAAGAAGAAAGGGCCAGAAAGTGGTAAATATATGATGGCAGTGCTAGAGTGTATCATCTAGGAGAGAAAATAAAACAATTATCCAATTAACAAGGAAGTGTCAGGCTCACCTTTAATTTTAAGAAATGAAATTTACTTCTATCCTGGTCCTTATCTTTGGTAAGTATAGTAGCCTGAAGTTATTTAATATTTTATACTTTCTCAACACTTTGTGCCCTGTAAATCTGGTGAGAAGTAGCTTGGGGATATTTGGAAAAATCAAGGGCTTGGCTAAGATTATACAGTTGTCTAGTGATTCTTAATTATTACTTATAAAAAGTTTTTAAATTATTTATTTATTTATTTTGAGAGAGAAAGAGAATGGGAACATGTGCAAGCTGGGGATTGGCAGAGAGAGGGAGAGAGAGGATTATAAGCAGGCTCTGTGGTGTCAACATAGAAGTCAAAGCGAGGCTCATACTCACAAACCATGAGATCATAACCTGAGGTGATCTCAAGAGTTGGTTGTCTAACTGACTGGGCTACCCACGTGCCTCATTATTTTTTAATATCCTAGTCTGTCTTACCTTGAAATTTGAAGGAAATGTTAAATTATTATTTTTTTAATATTGTAAGATTTTATCTTTAATTTGCTTTATTAAAAAGTCTATATGTCTCATTACAGTTTTTCCTTAGGTTTCTAGGAGTGGAGGATATTGTCAAATAAAACGGTTAATAGTAGGGTAGCAGAACTTCAAAAACAATGTGTTAAATTTTTGAGGAAAAATTCTTACAGTTAAACCACAGTTTTAAAGGCTCGCTTATTTTATTTTTTAAATTTGGTTGACTAATGATACTTTTCATTCTGCAAATTTAGCCAGTAAGTGCACTAAACACTCATTAAATGCCTGATGTGTTCAAAGCACTGGCCTGGATGCCACAGATTTTTAAAGATGACCCTTGACCTCAGTCTTGTAAAAGTTATGAAACATCTACAACCAACAGCATCATGTGATAGAATATTATGAGTAAGAGCTAAATCTAAAGTGTTAATGGAAATTAAGAAGATGCCCCTTTAAGGGGCGCCTGTGTGGCTCAGTCAGTTGAGCATTTGACTCTTGATTTTGACTCAGAATATGATCTCATGGTTCATGAGATCCAACCCCGCATTACGCTCTGTGCTGATAGCGCTAAGCCTACTTGGGATTCTCTCTCCCTCTCTCTCTGCCCCTCCCCCACTCATGAGCATGTTCTCTCTCTCTCTCTCTCTCTCTCTCTCTCTCTCTCAAAAATAAAACATGAAAAAAGAAAAAGCTTCAGGGAAGAGAGGATACTGAAACCCAAGTGTTGAAGGATGTATATATTAAGTGTGAAGGTGAGATAGTTGGGAGAGGGTTATTAATAGGTAGAGGGAATAGTTTGAACACAGGGAAGAATATTTAGGATGTATTTTAAGTCATTAATGGGAATAGAAATGAATTGGAAGTTGTAAACAAGTTGTAAACTCCCTGATAAAAACTTAGAAAGATTCATCCAACATTGGCTTTCTGCATGTCTATCAATGTTTCTTTCTCATTTCTGCACTACTTTGAATAAAACAAAATGATAGACAATTTCTTCATGCAGCAAGTATTAAGTACCCACTCTATCCCAGATGCTTTGCTAGGAGCATAAGCTCTAAAGATAAACTAGACACAGCCTTTGTCCTCAAGTAGGCCACAGACTGGGAGGGAAGACCAACGATTAGTTAGACAAGGGATACATATAAAGTGCCCATTTTATTTGAAATGGGGCCACCTTGAAAAAGAATGATCTTGGCTGAGCTGGGCTGATGGCTTGAGCTCTGTTTTTAGCCCTTGGGAGCAACCTCAGGATGTGTGGCATACCAGAAGAGCAGCTGCATACTATATTCTGACAATGATGAAAGTGGCACCTCCGTTTTTCCAGAGCCACAGCAATGACTGTCCCTGGGAAGGAGAGCCAAGCTCTTTCTCTCCTGGCTTGTGCTGTTGGGCATATTGTTCCACAGAATTTTAGAGGGGAAGTTTCAGGAAGGATATGAAGAGGGAAGGGGTAAGGAAATAAGCTGTAGAGTACTTTGATTTAAAAATATGTGTAGAATTCAACTATTAGTGTGTATTAGATGTATCAAGATATAATAATAATAATGATAGATGATAATTACTTTGAGCTAGGCACTATGATAAGAGTTTTAACATATATTACCTAATTTAACCCACATAGTAGTCCTAAAAATTTCCTATTACATTCATCACTTTTTACAGATAAGGAAACTGAGGCTTAAAAGATTAAGTAACTTTCTCGCATCACATAGCTCATAAGTGGATATAACGGAAAGTATATTGGGATGAATTTTATATTTCATATTTTATAGAGAGAGCTGAAGCCTAGATAGGAGTGACTAGTTGATAGGTACAGAGCAGAATGATGTCAGAGCCAAATTTAGAATCCATATCTCAATTTTACAACTCTTGAATAATTTTTAAATTATTTTATAACATAAAACTTCAAACCTATGTATCACTTAGCTTCTATGATTATCTATTTGTGGCCAGTCTTATTTTATCTACACCCACTTGTTCCCTATTATATTAATGTGAAGCAAATATTAAACATATTATTTCACCTATAAATATGCCAGAATGTTCCTTTAAAAGATGATTTTAAAAAGCAATCCTAATACCATTACTGCACCTAAAATTAATAGTGACTTTTAATACCATCAACTAGCTTGTCTAGTTTGAATGTAAATTTTCAATTGTTTCCTAAGTCTCCTTATTTTTTCTCACTTGTTTATTTGCTTGAATAAGGATCCAAGTAAGGTCCACACATCTAATACATTGATATACATCTATATATCCATCTCTGTCTCTGTCTCTCTGTCTCTAATCACACACACACACACACACACACACACACACACACGCACGCACACACATACATATACGTCCATTTTTTGGAGAGACAGAGGGTGCAAGTGAGCGAGAGGCAGAGAGAGAATCCCAGGAGGGGCAGAGGGAAAGAAAAAGAGAGAGAAGCAGGTCTCACCCAAAGTGGGGCTCGTGTTTTACCTGAAGTGGGGCTCATGCTCACCTTAAGCAGAGCATGAGCTTACTGGATATGGGACTTGAACTCATGAACTATGAGATCATGACCTGAGCTGACGTCAAATGCTTAACAACTGAGCCACCCAGGTGCCCAATACATTGCTATATCTTAAGTCTCTTTTCATCTATAGCTTGCTTTCCACCTTTTAATTTTTCTTGTAATTTAAACTGTTGAAAAACTCTGTCCTACAGAGTTTTCTGCAATTTTGATTTTATTGATTGTATCTCTGTGGTGTAGTTTAAGATATTCCTCTGTCTTCTGTATTTCCTATCTAGAGTCTTGATCAGATTCAAATTTGATGTATACTTTTTTTGCAAGACTACATCATAGATGATGATGTGTCATCAGGAGACTCATACTTTCTTATTATCTCTTTCATTGTCATGTTAGCAATCATTGATGCTTAATGAACTAATTTATTTAGGATTGCAAGGCCTTCCATTTCCAATTTTGGTAGAGTATCAGGACCTTAAACAACTAAAAAAGAACCCAGAAAGATATATAGAATAGTATTTTAGGCATTGGACAACAGGTATCACATGACTGGATCTCTAAAAGGAAGGGAAATGACATAATTTCTGGATTCTTATGAAAAATTACAGGACATGCAAAGAAACAGGATCATACATTCATAACATGAATAAAATTGAATTAATAGAAACAGAGTATAGAAATGAGACCACATAGGTGTTGCTGCCCGAGAACCAGAGACGGTCCTGCTGTGGCCGCAGGTCTTCCAGCCGCCCGACAATGTCGTCTCATTTAGTAGAGCAGCCGCTGCCCCCTCACAACAACGACAACAACTGAGAGGAGGGTGAACAGCCTTTGGCCCTGACAGCCGGCCTCAACAGTTCCTGGGTGGAGTTCCCCAAGAACAGCAGCAATGGCAATGATAATGGCAATGGGAAAAATGGGGGGCTAGAACATGTACCTTCCTCATCCTCTATCCACAATGGAGACATGGAAAAGATTCTTCTGGACACACAACATGAATCAGGGCAGAGTAGTTCAAGAGCCAGCTCTTACTGTGACAGCCCTTCCCCACAAGAAGACGGGCAGATTATGTTCGATGTGGAGATGCACACAAGCAGGGACCACAGCTCTCAGTCAGAAGAAGAGGTTGCAGAAGGAGAGAAAGAAGTTGATGTTTTGAAGAAAAGTGTAGACTGGGTGTCCGACTGGTCCAGTAGACCCGAAAACATTCCACCTAAGGAGTTTTACTTCAGACACCCCAAATGCTCCATTTCTTTAAGCATGAGGAAAAGTGGGGCCATGAAGATAGGAGGTATTTTCTCCACAGAATTTCTTTTCTATTTATTTATTTATTTATTTATTTATTTATTTATTTCTAGGAGAGAGAGAGAGACAGCGTGAGCAGGGGAGGGTCAGAGAGAGGAGATACAGACTCTGAAATAGGCTCCAGGCTCTGAGCTGGCAGTCAGCACAGAGCCGGACGCGGGGCTCGAACCCACAAACCGCGAGATCACGACCTAAGCGAAAGTCGGACGCTCAACCGACTAAGCCACCCAGGCGCCCCATGTCCGCAGAATTTCTTAAAGTGTTCATTCCATCTCTCTTCCTCTCTCATGTTTTGGCTTTGGGGCTAGGCATCTGTATTGGAAGGCGACTGAGCACACCTTCCGCCAGCACATACTGAAAGAAAGAAAAGCCACTGGACAAGCGTGTGACCTGTGAAGTGGTGTATTGTCACAATAGTTTATTTGAACTTGAGACCATTGTAAGCATGACCCAACCTACCACCCTATTTTTACATATCCAAGTTCCAGTAACTCTCAAATCCAGTATTTTATTCAAACTCTATTGAGGCATTTTACTAACCTCATTCCCTTTTTGGCCTGTAAGACACTTTAGAATTTTCTAACAGAGTTTACTGTTATTTAGAAATTTGCAAGGGCTTTTTTGCCACAAATGCCACCAGCAGATTATAATTTTGTCAACAATGCTGTTGTCTCCTTTTAGTGCCATCAGACATAGACCTGCATCGTTTGTGGTATAAATTTTACTCTTGCAAGATAAATATAACTACTGTCTTTCTCTTCAAATGAGATCAGGTTAGCAAATGATATGATAGCTTTATTGTTTTGTTTTGTTTTCAAGACAAAGGCAAGCTTCCCTAAGCTTGAATTTAGTTATTAAAAAAGAAAAACAGACAAACAAAAAAATCCAAGACACAAGGAAAAGAATATCCTGGGCAATAAAAAATTATTTTAAACAAACAAAAAAAGAAATGAGAGCACATAATAGACAAAGATATTAAAACAGCTATTATAAATATGCTATACTTATTAAAGAGAGAAGAAAATATGAGTATAACAAGCAGAGAAAGTGGAAGATACAAAAAAAAGATTCAAATCTGGAAATTAAAAATATTTGTGATGGTAAGTACGTTGGATGGAGTTAATAGCAGATTAGACACAGTAGAAGAAAAGATTAGACACTTGAAGTCATAACAGTAGAAACTATCCAAAACAAAGTACATAGAAAAAAGACTGAAGCAAAGCAAAGCAAAACAATGACTAGACATCAGTATGCTGTGGGATAATATCATGTAATTGGAACTGGAGAAGAGCAGTGACACCAGAAAGATATTTGAAGAAATAATGGCACATTAAAAAGGATCTGGAGACCTCTTTCTCTGTTGTGATGACAGATAAGGTTGCTTCTCAGCAGGTAAAGAATGGTTTCCTCATGAGCAGGCAGAAAGCTCTTATCTACAGACTGACCCTTTTAGAGTTCTTCCATTTTCTCTCCTTGTTATAATCCTGTTTTCTTCTACTTCTTTAACAAGTAAAGCATATTTATAATAGCTCTTTTAATATCTTTGTCTATTATGTGCTCTCATTTCTATATTCTGTTTCTATTGAATTTTATCCATGTTATGAATGTATGATCCTGTTTGTTTGCATGCCCTGTAATTTTTAATCCAGAAATCATGTCTTTTCCCTTCTTTTAGATGACCTTGTACATGATAGGTTGCACTACCTTCATCATAGGACCTTAGTGGAAAACTTGTGATGTTTGTCTTTTATCTTCCTCTTTTTTCCATCCTTGAATCTCTCTTATCCACTTTTTGGTGGTGGTGGGGTGCTAGGTACTGTATACTTTATTGATGGTATTTGACAAGGTAGGCCTCTCTAGGTCCCTCCTCTTCTTCAGGGGGTCTGGGATGGAAACTCTGTAGAGGTTGGGAGAATCTCACTGTGTTGGGGGATGATTTGGGACAAGGACTCCCCAGCAGCTTAGGGCCCCTCTCTTCCTCTTGCTCCCCTGGGGGCTCGTGGGCCAGGAGACCCTTATTCCTTGAAAGCCATGTGAACCATTAGGTTTACCACTTGATTGCTGTAGCCATATTTGTTGCCATACCAGGAAATGAGCCTGACAAAGTGGTCAGTGAGAGCAATGCCAGCCCCAACGTCACAGTGGAAGAGTAGGTGTCATTGTTAAAATTGCAGAAGACAACCTGGTCCTCAGTGTAGCCCAGAATGCCCTTGAGGGGATCCTCTGATGCTTGCTTCATCACTTTCTTTTTGGCAGCCTAGCCCAGGTGGCAAGTCAGATCCAAGACTGACATGGTGAGAATGGGGACACAGAAGACTATACTAATGAGCTTCCTGTTCAGGTCAGGGATGACCTTGCCAACAGCCTTGACAACACCAGTAGAAGCAGAAATGATTTTCTGGGCAGCCCCTCGGACATCACACCACAGCCTCCCAGAGCTGTCATCCATGGTCTTCTGAATAGCATTGATAGCATGAAATATGGTCTTGAGTCCTTCCATGATGCCAGACTTGTCATGGATGATCTTGGCCAGAGGGGCCAAGCAGTTGGTGGTGCAGGAGGCATTGCTGACAATCTTGAGGGAGTTGTCATTCTTCTCCTGGTTCATGCCCATCACAAACTTGGAGGCATCAGCAGAAGGGGCAGAGATGATGAGCTTCTTGGCCCCACCCTTTAGCCTTTTTCATGGTGGTGAAGACCCCGTGGACTCCACAACATACTCAGCACCAGCATCACCCCATTTGATGTTGAGGGAATCTCACTTCTGGAAGATGAAGATGGGCTTTCCATTGATGACAAGTTTCTTGTTCTCAGCCTTGACTTGCATTGAATTTGCTGTAGATGGATTTATACTGGAACATGTAAATCATGTAGTTGAGGTCAGTGAAGGGACCACTGGTGGTGACAGTATCCACTTTGCCTTAGTTAAAAGGCCCTGGTGACCAAGTGCCAGTACAGTCAAGTCTGTTTACTCTGACCTCCACCATTGTGTCTCAGGGATGCAAATGGCACGCTGCCAAAAGATGCAGCTGTCTAATAGGGAAGACAAGAGAGTCTACTTTACTCTTAAAATGATTCCCTTCTCCACTGAATACCCCCAAATTGTCCCTAGGTACCCAAGGAAGGCCTGCACCCATTTTCTGAGCCACCACCTGGGATTCATGATCTTTCCAATACTTTCATTTATCCATGCATCCACCTCCAGCTTCCCTTAATGAAATTTTGACCCACTTTGGTCCTGTCATTTCATATTAAAGGTTAATCCTTGGCAATCACTTCTAGTGGGTTTCAATGATTTCATTTACAACATTAATAAGTTAGTATTTACATTCAAAAGGCCATCCAAAGATAGGCTTTAATTCCTCTTTGTTTGTTTGTTTTTTAAGGTTCAGCTCAGATACAATTTTTATTCAAGAGGATTTCTCTGGTGGTACCATGAGTCATATACTGTGCTGGCTGCAAGGCAGAATGAGGAAGACCTAGCTAGCTTCTTCCCTCTGGAACCTCACAGACCTAGAAGACAACACTTACAACAAATACAAATTGGTATCCCATGAATACATTAAGGTGATGTGAACCAAGGTTTTGAGCACTCACTGGGAAACAGGTGTCATAACGTGGGGCACTCAAGAAAAAAGACTTTTGTGATGGCTCTAAAGGAAAAATAGGGATAAAACCATTTGAGAAGGTGAAGGGAATCTCTGACAACGGAAACATCAAAGGCAAAGAGATAATGAACAATATCATTTGCTATTTACTAAGTCTTTACTAAGTGTTCAGCACAAAGCCAGGTGCTTTGCATACATTTATATCATTGGGCTCTCACAAAAAACCTTTGAAAATGAGTCTTACTATGCTCTCCAATTTACAGATTAGGAAACTGAGGCTTCAAGAAATGCCATAACTTGCCCAAGTTTTCTTAATGTGTCAGACCTGGGATTATAATCAAAATCTGTCTGATTCTAAAGCCTAACTGTTAATCCTTAAAGTACTGAAGGAAACTTGTGTTAAGAATATAGTAGGGTGAGAGCAAAGTGTAGCAGAAGAGAAGGCAGGGAGAGTTTGTAAAGGCCAGACTGTGAAGGGTTTTATGTGTCAAATATCCATGAATTTGTTCTTTATCTACTTTTTATCCCTAGTCTTCTAACTCCAAGCGAGAAAACCTCTAATTTTTCTCTCTTAACTCTCAATGCTTAATACTTATATTTCACTTAGTTATAATTATGTTCTTTACTTGTTTCCTTCTCTGCACCACTAGGCAACAAAGTGCTTATCAAAGGTCTTCTCACAGTACCCTTCTCATTTAGTGAAATGTGCACTACTCATTTAGTGAATGAATGAATGAATGAATGAATGAGTGAAACTAAAGGGATACCTGTGGGTAGTGGAAAGCATAGACACTGGATTTTGCGGTTCTGTGTCAAAGAAGTTATGGTTGCCTTGGAGAAATTGGAAACTGTCAGATTAATTTTAGGTCATACCTATATGCCAGTTGAAAATCATATAACCCCAGCATTGCCCCTCAGGTTTCAGTGAGTGTGACATCATTATGGGCCAACTGGGCTTCCTTCTAAAACTTGTAAGAAAATTTGGGCCGATCCTAAAATTTGTATGGAACCACAAAAGACCCCGAATAGCCAAAGTAAACTGAAAAATAAAACCAAAATGGGAGGTATCACCATCCCAGACTATAGCCTCTACTACAAAGCTGTCATCATCAAGACAGTATGGTATTGGCACAAAAACAGACACATAGACCAATGGAATAGAATAGAGAACTCCTATTTGGACCCACAAATGTATGGCCAACTAATCTTTGACAAAGCGGGAAAGAGCGTTCAATGGAAAAAAGACAGCCTCTTTAACAGATGGTGCTGGGAGAACTGGACAGCAACATGCAGAAGAATGAAACTAGATCATTTTCTCACACCATACACAAAAATAAACTCAAAATGGATAAAGGACCTGAATGTGAGACAGGAAACCATCAAAATCCTAGAAGAGAAAGCAGGAAAAAAACTCCTTGACCTCAATCGCAGCAAATTCTTACTTGACACATCCCCAAAGGCAAGGGGATCAAGAGCAAAAATGAACTACTGGGACCTCATCAAGATAAAAAGCTTCTGCACGGCAAGGGAAACAATCCATAAAACTAATAGGCAACCAACGGAATTGGAAAAGATAGTTGCAAATGACATATCAGATAAACGGCTAGTATCCAAAATCTATAAGGAACTCACCAAACTCCACACCCGAAAAACAAACACCCCAGTGAAGAAATGGGCAGAAGACATGAACAGACACTTCTCCAGCGAGGACATCCAGATGGCCAACAGACGCATGAAACGATGCTCAGCATCCCTCCTCATCAGGGAAATACAAATCAAAACCACACTGAGATACCACCTCACGCCAGAGTGGCTAAAATGAACACTTCAGGAGACTCTAGATGCTGGCAAGCATGTGGAGAAATGGGCACCCTCCTACACTGCTGTGGGAATATAAACTGGTGCAACACCTCCAGAAAACAGTGTGGAAGTTCCTCAAAAACTTAATAATAGAACTCCCCTAGGACCCAGCAATAGCACTGCTAAGAATTTACCCAAGGGATATAGGAGTGCTGATGCATAGGGCCACATGTACCCCAATGTTCATAGCAGCACTCTCCACAATAGCTAAAACATGGAAAGAGCCTAAGTGTCCATCAAAAGACGAATGGATCAAGAAGATGTGGTTTATCTATACCATGGAATACTACATGGCAATGAGAAACAATGAAATCTGGCCATGTGTAGCAACATGGATGGACCTTGAGGGTGTTATGCTGAGCGAAATAAGTTAGGCAGAGAAGGACAAATACCATATTTGGTATAGGAGGATTAGGAGGAACTTAACAGAGGACCATGGGGGAGGAGAAGGGGAAAAATAGTTGGGGAGAGGGAGGGAGGCAACCATGAGAGACTCTTGAATGCTGAGAACAAACTGAGGGCTGATGGGGGTGAGGGGGAGGGGACGGGGGGTGATGGGCATGGAGGAAGGCACTTGCGGGGATGAGCACTGAGTGTTATATGGAAACCAACTTGACAATAAACTATAAAAGAAAAAGAAAATTTGGACTGAGTCCCAAATATGATGAACTGTAACCCAGGAACAGAACAGCACTCCCCATAGTTCTTGCCGATTTCTGGATGTTGTGGCTCCCTTGCCTGGCATCCATTTGGTGTTCAGCATTTAGCTGTAAATAAGTTGTGAACCCTCATGGCTAGTCTGGGCTGATGAGCTGAGGGAGCCAGAGCAGCTGGCGAGGCCTAGAGATGTTAACCAAGAATGTGCAAACTAGGAAGTGAGGGAGGAATTGAGACTTGTTTAGATGCTTTTTTCTGTAGACATGCAATCTCATTATGGTCTTTGGCCAGTTTTGTCTGTAGAAGAAATTAAGCTTTCCTCTTTGTAAGCCTCCCTCTCTCAAATTCCTAATCCTAAGGAGGAACTTAACTGAGGACCATGGGGGAGAAGAAGGAGGGAAATGGTGGGGGAAAGGGAGAGAGGCAAACCATGAGAGACTCTTGAATGCTGAGAAACAAACAGGACTGATGGATGTGGGGGGGAGGGGGAAGATGGGCATGGAGGGGGTCACTTGTGGGGATGAGCACTGGGTGTTATATGGAAACCAACTTGACAATAAAGTATTTGTAAGGAAAAAAAACAATAAAGCAGATTTTAAAAGAAAAAAAAAATTCCTAATCCTAGAGCATATCTAAACCTGTTTCATCCCCACCAAATTGCCTGATTTAGTCAGGAAATGTGGGTGCCCATCCTGAATGCCAGTTACTGACTGTGACTTTCAGCAAGTGACATAGTCGGTCTGAACTTCGTTTTTTTCCATTGTAAAATGGAGTTTTAACTTCTCTCCTGCTGCTCTACATAGTAGTTGTGAGAATGAAATGAGGTAATAGGGTTGAAAGTGTTTCTGTGCTTTCAAGCTCTGTGTAATTATAAGGGAAGTGGAGGAGGATGTGGTTTCCGGAGTGGGATTTACTGGGGGACCCGGATTAAGTAAAACCTTCTTTCTAAACTGCCCAGTGTGCCACAAGGTGGCAGCAGGATCCTATCTTTGCTCCTGTCTTTATTACAGGGGGAAAAAGTAGGAAAGGAATTTGGATGCTGCTTTGCTCTGCTCTGTAAAGGTGAAGAGGATTTACTCCTTTACCACTGTCTACATTTCTCACTCTACCGAATCCTTCAACTCCACATGAAATAATTTCTCACAGGACTCACATTCTTAAATCCGAATGCTAGGGCACTTCCCCCACTGTTAATGGTTGCTAATTGGTTCTGAGCTTTGGGCTTTCATGTGACTCTTGCTCTCCTGGGATTTCAGTGCTGTAGACTCCAAGCTCACTTTCATCTCCTTCCTTGAATCAGCTCTAGTAGCTCTGGAAAGCCAGCTAATCTAACTTCTCATCATGGAAGAGGAAATTGAGGCACAGAGAAGGGAAATAATTTGTCCATGATTAAATAATCAGTTCGTTCAAGTTTAGGACTTCAGGTTTCTTCCTGTGTGTGTACAGTCCCTTTGCAAAGGAAAGTTTTTTCAAGATGTTTTGGGAGGCTTGATGCAACTTTGTTTCTCCCACTGGTAAGAAGTTTGAGGACTTTCTGAGGCAGTGGGAAACAGGAGACTTCTCTAGCATCTGTTCAAACAATGCTTTGTAGAAGTTTTGCCAAAAACACCTCAGGAATTGCCAAATATCTGAAAGGTAGGCTTTAGAAACTTTCAAGGATGTATGCTAAGGCTGCAGCAGAGAATGCCTCAGGAGAGTGAAAGAATCCATTTAAGGGACACGTTTCATTATATGGGCTTTTGTGTTATGCTTGCCTTCCCAATGATATTCTTCTTAGAGGCACATGTTCAAATGATACCATTAGTTTATCACTGCTTATGGTAAAAAGGCAGGAATGAAGGAAGCCAATCTTAAACATTTGCTGTCTTGTGCAGGACATTCTCTGTATAAGTGAATCCATTCAAAGATGACAGAGTTGTAAAATAAAAGAATGTGATCTGTTATTTTGACAGATAATGGTTTGAAGCCTGGCCTACTTACCTAGCTTTACAATAATAATCCCAAGTCTTAGTTTCTTTATCTACAAAATGGGCATAATGACATCTACCCTGTTAGCTCTGTAACCTCTGTGTACCTTGATTGAAGTGTCTCTAAAATTAGGGTAATAGGAAAATGAAAAGCCCTATTTCATAGGTTTTGTAATGATTAATAAGTTACTACCTAGAACCATGCATGACACATAATAAACAGTTGGAAAGTATTAGCTGTTTTTTATTGTTATTACTACCACCATACAGGTTGTTGTGAGTCTTAAACAGTATTGTAAAGTTTTTAAAGAGAATAAGCACTCATTAAAATGTCATGTATGTATGTATGTATGTATGTATGTATGTATATTTCACACCCATTGCAGAGCCATACTTGGGGCTTGAACTCATGACCCTGAGATCAAGACCTGAACTGAGATTCAGAGTCAACACTTAACTGACAGAGCCACCCAGGAACCCAAGTATCGTATTTATTTTTATTTATGTGTAATAACCACAGTGGTATGAACAGTATTCACAGTAAATGAACTGCTTATTTATAATCTAGGTACAAGAGTATTATTTTGTCATTTGTTTTTTGTTTATTGTTACTCTATTATTTGAGGATAATTCTTGGCTTTTTCAATTATAGACTCATTTTTTTTTTAGTAATCTAAAGGCAACAAAAATGATTAACATTTTTGAGCCCTTGCTACATACAGACTCAGTGCTGTATGTATGTTGTCTCAGAAGGATTCAGTAATTTGTTTATGTATATATATCTAGCAAGTGATAGAACTGGGATTTGAGCTCAGACAGTCCTAGTCCAGAGTATGCTTTCTTGACTATTTCTTACTATTCTCTCTGCCTTAAAAAATGTTTACCATGAGAGAGGTCCATTTCTTAGCAGCAGATTCTAATATCCTATAGCCAAAAGATATTGAAGAATTCATCATGGATTTATAATATATATCAGGCATAGTAAATAAAAATTTTTATAACTTTTGGCCTGACATCCACTGTTAGGAATGTGTCATAAAGAAATAATCCAAAATACTGTGAATGTTCATCACAGTGTCATTTATAATATGGAAAACTTTGAGACAATCTCAACATCTAACTACGGAAATGATTAGTAAAAATATTATATATGCAGTTGATGAATTATTATGCAGATTTTAGTAATTATAAATAGTGATGCTGTTTAGATTTTTAAAATATTTTTTAATTTATTTTTTAATTTATATCCAAGTTAGCATACAGCGCAACAGTGATTTCAGTAGATTCCTTAATGTCCCTTACCCATTAGCCCATCCTCCCTCCCACAACCCCTCCAGCAACGCTGTTTGTTCTCTATATTTAAGAGTCTCTTATGGTTTGTCTCCCTGTCTGTTTTTGTATTATTTTTGCTTCCCTTCCTTTACATTCATCTGTTTTATATCTTAAATTCCTCATATAAGTGAAGTCATATATTTGTCTTTCTCTCACTAATTTCGCATAGCATCAGACCCTCTAGTTCCATACACACAGTTGCAAATGTCCAGATGTCATTCTTTGTGATTGCCGAGTAATACTCCATTGTGTGTGTGTGTGTGTGTGTGTGTGTGTGTGTGTGTGTGTATGTATGTGTGTGTGTATATATATATATATGCCACATCTTCTTTATCCATTCATCTGTCCATGGAGACTTGGGATCTTTCCATTCTTTGGCTATTGTTGATAGTGCTGCTATAAACATTGGGGTGCATGTGTCCCTTTGAAACAGCACACCTGTATCCCTTGGACAAATACCTAGTAGTGCAATTGCTGGGTCATAGGATAGTTACTATTTTTAATTTTTTGAGGAACCTACATACTGTTTTCCAGAGTGGCTTCACCAGTTTGCATTCCCACCAACAGTGCAAAAATATTCCCGATTTTCTGCATCCTTGCCAACATATGTTGTTTCCTGAGCTGTTAATTTTAGCCATTCTGATAGGTGTGAGGTGGTATCTCATTGTGGTTTTGATTTGCATTTCCTTAATGATGAGTGATGTCAAACGTTTTTTCATGTGTCTGTCAGCCATCTGATGTCTTCATTGGAGAAGCATCTATTCATGTCTTTTGCCTATTTCTTCATCGGATTATTTGTTTTTTGGGTGTTGAGTTTGATAAGTTCTTTATAGATTTTGGATACTAACTCTTTATCTGATATGTCATTTGCGAATATCTTCTCCCATTCCATTGTTTACCTTTTTCTTTTGCTGATTGTTTCCTTCACTGTGCAGAAACTTCTTATCTTGATGAGGTCCCAAAAGTTCATTTTTGTTTTTGATTCCCTTGCCTCCAGAGATGTGTTGAGTAACAAGTTGCTGCGGCCAAAGTCAAAGAGCTTTTTGCCTGCTTTCTCCTCTCGGATTTTGATGGCCTCGTGTTTTACGTTTAGGTCCATTTTGAGTTTATTTTTGTGTATGGTGTAAGAAAGTGGTCCAGGTTCATTTTTCTGCATGTCGCTGTCCAGTTTTCCCAGCATCATTTGCCGAAGAGATGGTCTTTATTCCACTGGCTATTCTTTCCTGCTTTGTCAAAAATTAGTTGGCCTTATGTTTTTGGGTCCATTTCTGGGTTCTCTATTCTGTTCCATTGATCTGAGTGTCTGTTTTTGTGCCAATACCGTATTGTCTTGATGATTACAGATTTGTAAGACATCCTAGCATCTGGGATTGTGATGCCCCTGGGTTTTTCAAGATTGCTTTGGCTGTTCAAGGTCTTTTCTGGCTCCATACAAATTTTGGGATTGTTCGTTCTAGCTCTGTGAAGAATGCTGGTGTTATTTTGATAGGGATTGCTGGATTTTTTAAAATTTATTTATTTTTTCACTTTTGGTGAGAAGACATTCAGACTATTTTTCTCCAGGGTCTTCCTTTCTTTTCTTTTTTTTATTCCTTCCAAGATTTTATTTAAATTCAAATTAGTTAACACAGAGTGTAGTATTGGTTTCAGGAGTAGAATTTAGTGATTCATTACTAACATATAACAAACAGTGCTCATTCCAATAAGTGCCCTCCTTAACGCTCATCACCTTTTTAGCCATTCCCCCACTCACCTGCAGCAATTCTCAGTTTATTCTCTGTAGTTCATAGTTCTTATAGTTTGCCTCCCTCTCTGTTTTAATCTTATTTTATTTTTCCTTTCCTTCTACTATGTTCATCTGTTTTGTTTCTTTTTTTCCCCCTTTTTAAAAAAAATACAGTTTATTGTCAAATTGGTTTACATATAACACCCAGTGCTCATCCCAACAAGTTTATCTGTTTTGTTTCTTAGATTCCACATATGAGAGAAACCATAGGGTATTTGTCTTTTTCTGACTGACTTATTTCACTTAGCCTAATACACTCTAGTTCCATTGATGTCATTGTAAATGACAAGATTTCATTCTTTTTGATTGCTGAGTAATATCATTATATATATAAAATATATATACATATATTATACATATACATATTATATATATATAAATATATATAAACATATACATACACACATTACAGTTTCTTTATCCATTCATCAGTTGATGTACACTTGGGCTCTTTCCATAGTTTGGCTATTATTGATAATACTGCTATAAACATTGGGGTATATGTATCCCTTCCAGTCTTTATTTTTGTATCCTTTGGATAAATACCTAGTAGTGCAGTTGCTTGGTTGTAAGGTAGTTCTATTTTTGATTTTGTGAGGAATCTCCATACTGTTTCCAGAATGGATGCACCCGTTTTAATTCCCATCAATAGTACAAGAGGGTTCCCCTTTCTCTGCATCCTTGCCAACATTTGTTGTTTCTTGAGTTGTTAATTTTAGCCATTCTGGCAGGTGTGAGGTGGTATCTCATGGTTTTAATTTGTGTTTCCCTGCTGATGAGTGATGTTGAGCTCTTTTCATGCGTCTGTTAGCCATTTGTATATCTTCTTTGGAGAAAGGTCTTTTCATGTCTTCTGCCCATTTTTTAATTGGATTATTTATTTTTTGGGTGTTAAATTTGATAAGTTCTTTATAAATTTTGGGTACTAACTCTTTATCTGATATACCATTTGCAAATATCTTCTCCCATTCCATAGGCTGCCTTTTAGTTTTAAAAAAATTTTTTAATGTTTTTATTTATTTCTGAGAGAGAGACAGTGTGAACAGCAGAGCGTCAGGGAGAGAGACACACACAGAATCCGAAACAGGCTCCACGATCTGAGCTAGCTGTCAGCACAGAGCCTGATGCGGGTCTCGAACCCACAAACTGTGAGATCATGACCTGAGCCGAAGTCGAACGCTTAACCGACTGAGCCACCCAAGTACCCCTTTTAGTTTTTTAAAAAAAATTTATTTAATTCATTATTTAAATTCAAATTAGTTAACATACAGTGTAGTATTGGTTTCAGGAGTAGAACCCAATGATTTATCACTTACATATAACACCTAGCGTTCATTCCAACAAATGCCCTCCTTAATGCCTATCACCCATTTAGCCCATCTGCTGCCCACCTCTGCTCCAGCAACCCTCAGTTTGTTCTCTTTATTTAAAAAAAATTTTTTTAATGTTTATTTTATTTTTGAGACAGAGAGAGACAGAGCTTGAGTGGGGGAGGGGCAGAGAGAGAGGGAATCACAGAATCTGAAGCAGGCTCCAGTCTCTGAGCTGTCAGCGCAGAGCCCGACACAGGGCTCGAACCTACCAACTGAGATCATGACCTGAGCTGAAGTCGGCCGCCCACCTGACTGAGCCACTCAAGCCCTCCTGTTCTCTGTATGTAAGAGTGTCTTATGGTTTGCTTTCCTCTCTATTTTTATCTTATTTTTCCATCTCTTCCCTTATGTTCATCTGTTTTGTTTCTTAAATTCCACATGAGTAAAATCATAAGGTGTTTGTCTTTCTCTGACTGACTTATTTCTCTTAGCATCATTCATTCTAGTTCTATCCACATTGTTGCAAGTGACAAGATTTCATCCTTTTTTTTTTTTAATGTTTTATTTATTTCTAGGAGAGAGAGAGAGAGACAGCCTGAGCAGGGGAGGGTCAGAGAGAGAGGGAGTCACAGACCGAAACAGGCTCCAGGCTCTGAGCTGGCAGTCAGCACAGAGCCCGACGCGGGGCTCGAACCCACGAACCGCGAGATCATGACCTAAGTGAAAGTCGGACGCTTAACCGACTAAGCCACCCAGGCGCCCCGGATTATTTGTTTTTTGAGTATTGAGTTTGATAAGTTCTTTATAGACTTTGAAGATTAGCCCTTTATCTGATATGTGATTTGTAACTATCTTTACCCCTTCTGTCGGTTGCCTTTTAGTTTGGTTGGTTGTTTCCTTCCCTATGTAGAAGCTTTTTACCTTGATGAAGTCCCAATAGTTCATTTTTGTTTTTGTTTCCCTTGCCTCTAGAGATGTGTTTAGTAAGAAGTTGCTGTGGTTGAAGTCATTGAGGTTGTTGCCTGTTTTCTCCTCTAGGATTTTTTGGTTTCCTGTGTCACCTTTATAGGTCTTTCACCCATTTTGTGTTTATTTTTGTGTACGGTGTAAGAAAGTAGTTAAGTTTCATTCTTCTGCAGTTTTCCCAGCACCATTTGCTGAAGAGACTATATTTTTTTTACATTGGATACTCTTTCTTGCTTTGTTGAAGATTAGTTAGCCTATATTTGTGGGTCTGTTTCTGGGTTCTCTATTCTGCTCTATTGATCTTTGTGTCAGTTTTAGTTCCAATAACATACTATCTTGATGATTATAGCTTTGTAATACAGCTTGAGGTCTGGAATTGTGATGCTTCCCACTATGCTTTTCTTTTTCAACTTACTTTGGCTATTCAGGGTCTTTTCTGATTGCATACAAATTTTAGAATTGTTTGTTCTAGCTTTGTGGTGAATGCCGGTGCTATTTTGGTAGGGATTGCATTGAATGTGTAGATTACTTTGGGTAGTATAGACATTTCAACAGTGTTTGTTCTTCCTATCCATGAGCATGAAATGTTCTTCCATTTATTTATGTCTTCTTCAGTTTCTTTCATAAATTTTCTGTAGGTTTTAGAGTACAGACCTTTCATCTCTTTGGTTAGGTTTATTCCTATGTGTCTTATTGGTTTTAGTGCAGTTGTACATGGAATCAATTCCTTGATTTCTCTTTTTGATGCTTCATTATTGGTATATAGAAATGCTACAAATTTCTGTAGTTGCTTTTGTATCCTGTGACTTTTCTGAATTGATATATCGCTTCTAGTGATTTTTGGTGGTATTTTGGGTTTTCCACGTAGAGTATCATGTCATCTGTGAAGAGTGAAAACTTTGACTTCTTCCTTGTCAATTTAGATGCCCTTTATATTTTTTTATTGTCTGGTTGCTGAGACTAAGACTTCCATTACTATGTTGAACAACAGTGGTGAGAGTGGACATCCTTCTTTTGGACCTTAGGAGAAAAACTCTCAGTTTTTCCCCATTGAGGATGATACTTGCTGTGGGTCTTTCATATATGATCTTTATGAAGTTTAGGTATGTTCCTTCTATCTCTACATTCTTGAGGGTTTTTTTTTAAAGGTTGCTGTGTTTTGTCCAATGCTTTTTTTGCATCTATTGAGAGGATCATATGGTTCTTACACTTTTTATTAATCTGGTTTATCCAATTGATTAATTTGCAGACAGTGAACCATCCCTGCAGCCCAAGGAGTAAATCAAATCCCACTTGATTATGGGGAATAATTCTTTTAAACTGTTGGGTTCAATTTGCTAGTGTCTTGTTGAGAATTTTTGCATCCATGTTAATCAGGGATATTGGTCTGTAATTCTCTTTTGTAGTGGGATCTTTGTCTGGTTTTGGAATCAAGGTAATGCTAACCTTATAGAATGAGTTTGGAAGTTTTCCTTCCATTTCTGTTTTTTGAAACAGTTTTATTTTTTTTTAATTTAAGTTTATTTGTTTTGAGAGAGACAGCGTGAGTGGGGGAGTGGCAGAGAGAGGGAGAGACAGAGAATCCCAAGCAGGCCCCACACTGTCAGCACAGAGCCCAATGCAGGGCTTTAACCATGAACTGTGAGATCATGACCCAAGCTGAAATGAAGAGTCGGACACTTAACTGACTGAGCCACTTGGGGACCCTTGTTTTTTGGAATAGTTTGAGAAGGATAGGTATTAATTCCTCTTTAAATGTTTGGAGAAATTTCTTGGGAAGCCATCCAACCCTGGACTCTTGTTTGTTGGGATATTTTTGAGTACAGATTCAATTTCTTGGCTGGTTATGGATCTATTCAAATTTTCTATTTGTTCCTGTTTCAGTTTGGGTAGCTTATATGTTTCTAGCAATTTGTCTATTTCTTCCAGATTGCCCAACTTGTTGATATATAATTGCTCATAATATTCTCTTATAATTATTGTATTTCTGTGGTGTTGGTTGGGTTCTCTTTCATACGTGATTGTACTTATTTGGGTTCTTTCTCTTTTCTTTTTGATAAGTCTGGCTAGGAGTTTATGAATTTTGTTAATTCTTTCAAAGAATTCATTCATTCATTCATGGATCTGTTTTGTATTTTTTTGGCTTCTATATCATTGATTTCTGCTCTGATCTTTATTATTTCCCTTCTTCTTATGGTTTTGGGCTTCATTTTCTGTTCTTTTATCATCTCCTTTAGCTGTAAGTTTGGGTTGTACATTGAGACTTCTCTTGCTTTTTGAGAGAACTTGTTTTGCTTTATACTTCCCTCTTAGGACCACCTTTGCTGCATTCCAAAGGTTTTGGATTGTGGTGTTTTCATTTTCATTTGTTTCCATGTATTTTAAAATTTCTTCTTTAATATCCTGGTTAGCGCATTTGTTCTTTAGTAAGATGTTCTTTAACCTCCATGTATTTGTGGTCTTTACAATTTTTTTTTTTTTTTTTTTTTTGGTGATTGACTTCAGGTTTCATAGCATTGTGGTTTGAAAATATGTATGGTATGATCTCAGTCTTTTACTGGTTGAGGCCTGATTTGTGATCCATTATGTGTTTGTTCAGGATAACGTTTCATGTGCATTTGAAAAGAATGTGTATTCTGCTGCTTTAGGATGGAATGCTCTGAACCAGATGTTAAGTCCATCTGGTCCAGTATGTCATTCAAAGCCATTGTTTCCTTAGTTTGCTTAGATGATCTGTCCATTTCTGTAAGTGGGATGTTAAAGTCTCCTACTATGACTGTATTATTATCAGTTAGTTTCTTTAAGTTTGTTAATTGATTTACATATTAGGCTGTGCCAAGTTGGGGGCATAAATATTTTAATTGTTAGATCTTGTTGGATAGACCCCTTTATTACGATATGGTGCCCTTCTTCATCTCTTATTACAGTCTTTGGTTTGAAATCTAGTTTTTCTGATATAAGTATGACTACTCCAGCTTTCTTTTGATGTCCGTTAGTATAATCAGTTGTTTTCCACCCATCACTTTCAATCTGGAGGTGTCTTCGGGTCTAAAATGAGTCTCTTATAAGTAGCATATTGATAGGTCTTTTTAAAAATCCATTCTGATGCCCTTTGTCTTTTGATTAGAGCATTTAGTCCATTTACATTCAGAGTAATAATTGATAGATATGAATTTAGTGGCATTGTATTACCTGTAAAGTCACTCTTCCTGTCTCTGTTCCTTTCTAGTCTTTGTTGCTTTTAGTCTGTCTTTTTCGCTGAAAGAGTCCTCTTTGATAATTCTTGCAGAGCTGGTTTAGTGTTCATGAACTCCTTTAGTCTTGCTTCATCTTGGAAACTTTATCTCTCCTTCTGTAACAGGCTTGCTGGATAAAGTATTCTTTAAAAAAATTTTTTTAAATGTGTTATTTAGTTCTGAGAGAGAGAGAGAGGGACAGCATGAACAGGGGAGGGTCAGAGAGAGAGGGAGACACAGAATCTGAAGCAGGCTCCAGGCTCTGAGCTAGCTGTCAGCACAGAGCCCGATGGGGGCTCGAACCCACGAATCGTGAGATCATGACCTGAGCCGAAGTTGGATCCTTAACCGACTGAGCCACCCAGGCACCCCTGTATAAAGTATTCTTGACTGCTTATTTTTCCCATTTAGCAGTTGAATATATTATGCCACTCCCTTCTGGCCTGCCATGTTTATGTGGACAGGTCTTCTGTTAATCTTATGTGTTTTCCTTTTATCCCTGACTGCTTTCAGAATTCTCTTTGTCATTATATTTTACAAGTTTCACTGTAATATGTCTTGGTATTGAACTGTTTTTGTTGATTTTGAGGATAGTTCTCTGTGTGTTTTTAATCAGTGCAGGCTCTGCACTGTCAGTGTGGATCCTGAAGCAGGTGGGGCTTGATCCCATGAATCATTGTGACCTGAGGTGAAATCAAGAGTTGGGTGCTTATTGGACTGAGCCACCCAGGCATCCCCAAAACTCCAAATCTTAAAGGACCGGTCAAGACTCAGACCCATTCCCCTCCTCTGGATGAGACCCTTGCATTGGTGCACCTGGTGCCATTCTGTCCCAGAAAAGCAGTCCCTTGACTGCACAGTTGTCTGGAGTTTATGGTAAAGCCCAGTAAAAAGTTGCAGTCAGGTTATCTGCACTCTGCACAAGCCTCTGTCCCCTGCTGTTGAATGGCCCCTCAAAGGGGCCAGCTGGGTCTTTTGTGCTTGGGGAGGCAATCTCACCTTTTCCAGTGTGTTCCAGGAAGGGGAATGTTCTTCCTTAGTGTGACCCAGGGAATTCCCACACCATGCTGTCTGCTGTCCACTCCTGGGCCTCTGCCCTCCTCCTTAGGAGCACCACCACCTGCCCAGATCGACTCCAGCAAATAGCACGGACTTCGAGACCTTCAGAATTTGAACTCCAATGTTTGCAAAAACTTGCAGTAGTGCATTCCTCCTGATTACTCAGTCATTGGTTTTGGGGGAGTGCTTTTCTTGCTCAAACCAGATAGAATGCTCTCTCCCCAACTTTCTCCTTCTCCTCTCTGTGAGAAGGGCTCCCTACCTTCTGTGGCACCAAGGCTTTTCTCTCTGCGAGTTCACCTGCCAGGTTCTTTTTCTCTAATTATTCAGATTGTTCTCTTAAACTTCAGGATTAATCCTTAATTTCCCAGATGTTCAAAATTATTTCATGTTGATCTAGCTATGTTCGAGGAACAAGGCAAGCCCAGGGTCCCATTAGTACTCTGCCATCTTAACTCTTCTTTCTCTTTCTCTCTCTTTTTAAGATGTTATTTTTAAGTAATCTCTTCACCTAATTTGGAGCTCAAACTCTTCTTTACTGACTGAGCCAGCCAGGTACCACCAGAGCCTTCCTTTCTGCTTTGCATGGTTTTCCTTGGTCCACTAAAATATATGACTTTCTTGTGTGCATCTTCTAGATAAACTTGCAAGGAAGTTTTCCAACACTCATAGGCCCTCACTCTATTTTGTTCCAGATTCTGAAGTAGGTGTCATGGGCCACTATGTTCTGTGAGATCAGTTGGGTTCTGGTCACATTTGGGTTCCATTGTCATGGAGCTAGACTCATTGAAGGCCATTGACCATGGTCAGTCCCTTCTTCTTAGTATACAAAGGAGGGGGGGGTTGGACCAGAGGGGATGTTTGGTCCAGGATGACAGAGAAAGTAGAGAGCTGGTGTCTGCCTTGGTGGGCAGCCTCAGACCATAAATCCTCACCTCCCCGTCACACCACTTGCAAACCTGGGTAAGACAGGAGAATACTCCTCTTTTGCTCCCATCATGCAGACATTGACTGTCAGCTGGGATTTAGCTAAGATCAGAAGACTTCCATGTGTCTTCTCCCTGTGACTTGAGCTTCCTCACAACTGAGTGGATGAATTTCAAGGACAAATGTCCTATGCTCTTAGAGGAGCTGGGATTCCCTAGGTGGTGCCATTCCAAAGGCATCTTGACCAGCCCACCTTAAGTCCCTCAGGATATATCTGGAAGACTTTGGAAAGACCTTCTTTGCAGGCTGAAAATGATCTGTCTCCTCCTTGCTTTGCAAGATTTCCTGGAAGTCTTTTCCCAAGTGTGGACTGCATAGGATGTTCTTGCTCTCAGCTGCCCTTATATTCAGGAGATGGTCTTGTTTCAGGGCCCTGTCTAATTTTATCAGACAAGACCTGCAGTGGGGCACCTGGGCGTCTCAGTCTGTTGAACGTCCGACTTCAGCTCAGGTCATGATCTCGTGGTTCGTGGGTTCGAGTACCATGTTGGGTTCTGTACTGACAGCTAGCTCAGAGCCTGGAGCCTGTCTTTGGATTCTGTGTCTCTCTCTCTGACCCTCCCCTGCTCATGCTGTCTATCTCTCTCTCAAAAATAAATGAAAAACATGTGGGAGTATAGCTGTCATTCTGCTGATCAGGAAACTGAGCCAGAAGGTCTCTGTCATATATTCCATGAAGGCCTAGCCATGTGCTCTACTCCTAGGTATGGTTGGAAAAGGAGCAGAGAGGTTCCTCACAGCGTTGTTATGTTGGTTATTTGAGATAATGCACTTAAAACAGTTCACAACAATGTCTGGCTTGGTGCAGTGGTTAACAATGTCAGTTTCAGTAGGTAGGTGGGCCTTCTTGTGTTGATGTGAGACCATCAGATGCTCATGTGATTCTGCTTTCAAAATTTGTAAGGAAACAGATGCTGTATGTGAACTCATGAGAAGATAAATAAGTAATGAATATTTTCTTCTTTTCTTTTTGTATACTAATCTTTAATGTCTTCACTCTGGCAAGATTAATTGGACAAACAGATTTTCAGTCCTGCTTTATATTATGATTTGAAGAATTTGGGTAATTTCTGAATGTTGATTTTCTCCAGCTGATAGAAAGTTCCTAGGTAATCTTTTCTTTGCTCATCAAATAGATCTGGCCCCATGTTGGTGATTCAGTGAGAATCAAGAGATATAAAGGCCTGAATCTGTGGGTAAGATGCTCACAGTTTTGTTAGGAACATGCTGGCCACCTAAAAGCACAGTACTATGTGTGGAAATGGAGAAGGTGTGGGCAGGAGGAATAGATGATTTTTGTATGTGTGCTGATTGGGCCCAAGGACTGGAAACACAGCGTGAGTCAGGGTTGCTGAGGAAAGGCTCTCTGGGGAAGGCGAGTCTTGCACTAGACCTTATAGGAAATTATGGATCAAAACTGGTTGCTTTCCAGACCAGAGGAAGGGACAATGAGCAGAGTCCCAGAGATGGCAGTGATTGTATGTTGACCATGTGTCTTAACTAGAGTGGAAGGGTCACCTTGGGAAAGTCAAGGGGTGAGCTTTATACTATATATTTATATGTACTTTATATACTATATACATACATAGTATAGATATTTAAAAACACATAGTGGCTGGGACACGTAGGTGGCTTAGTCTGCTAAGCACCTGACTCTTGATTTCCACTCAGGTCATGATCTCACAGTTCATGGGATTGAGTCCGGTGTTGTGCTCTGTGCTAATGGTAAGGAGTCTGCTTCATATTCTCTCTCTCCCTTTCTCTCTGCTTCTACCCCTCTATTCTCAAAATAAATAAGTGTAAAAAAAAAGATTCTCTGTCAAAAAACAAAATAAAATATAACATATAGTAACTGATCATCTTATTCTAGCTTTCTGCCCTAGACTCTGGATAGTGAAGTTTATTTTTAGTTAACTTTTTTTTTTGACCATTTTTAGGAATGTGTGATTGAAATGATGCTGTGCCAAGAAGGTAAGAGGCAGGGTAAAAAGGAGTAATTTAGGAAAGAAAGAAGCCTTTTCATTATGTTAGGAAGAAGCTTTGTAACGGAATGCTTTTCTATCAATTAGTGCTTTGAGCACTGAAGTGGGAGTCATGTGGAACAAAGATATTCATTAAAAGAGTCAAGGCTTAAAGACTAACTAGTGAACCTGTCATCCGTAGAATTATAGAAAGTGAAAAATGTTAGAATTATAGGTAATGCTAGAGTGATAATCATTTTTGCTTAGAAAATGAAGGATGATCAAGATTAAAAGCTTCTGCACGGCAAAGGAAACAATCTGTAAAACTAATAGGCAACCAACGGTCAGATACCATATGTTTACACATATAGGAGGATAGGAGGAACTTAATGAAGGACCATGGGGGAGAAGAAGGGGAAAAATATTTCGGGAGAGGAAAGAAGGCAAACCATGAGAGACTCTTGAATGCTGAGAACAAACTGAGGGCAGATGGGGTGGGGGGAGGGTAAGGGGGGATGGGTATGGAGGAGAGCATTGTGGGGATGAGCATGGGTGTTATATGGAAACCAACTTGACAATAAATTTTTTTTTTTGGTGAGTTTTATTTGTTTATTTTTTATTTTTTTGCAAATAGTTTATTGTCAAATTAGTTTCCACATAACACTCAGTGCTCATCCCCGCAAGTGTCCTCCTCCATGCCCATCCCCCCCTCTCCCCCACATCCATCAGTCCTCAGTTTTTGTCAGCATTCAAGAGTCTCTCATGGTTTGCCTCTCCCCCTTTCCCCCACCACTTCCCCCCTTCTTCTCCCCCTTGTTCCTCCGTTAAGTTCCTCCTAATCCTCCTATATGTGCAAACATATGATATTTGTCCTTCTCTGCCTGACTTATTTCGCTCAGCATAACACCCTCAAGGTCCATCCATGTTGCTACACATGGCCAGATTTCATTGTTTCTCATTGCCATGTAGTAGTCCATGGTATAGATAAACCACATCTTCTTGATCTATTCGTCTGTGGATGGACACTTAGGCTCTTTCCATGTTTTGGCTATTGTTGAGAGTGCTGCTATGAACATTGGGGTACATGTGCCCCTATGCATCAGCACTCCTGTATCCCTTGGGTAAATTCCTAGCAGTGCTATTGCTGGGTCATAGGGGAGTTCTATTGTTAATTTTTTGAGGAACCTCCACACTGTTTTCCAGAGGGGCTGTACCAGTTTACATTCCCACCAACAGTGTAGGAGGGTGCCCGTTTCTCCACATCCTCGCCAGCATCTAGAGTTCTCTGATTTGCTCATTTTAGCCACTCTGACTGGCGTGAGGTGGTATCTCAGTGTGGTTTTGATTTGTATTTCCCTGATGAGGAGGGATGCTGAGCATCGTTTCATGTGTCTGTTGGCCATCTGGATGTCCTCTTTGGAGAAGTGTCTGTTCATGTCTTCTGCCCATTTCTTCACTGGGTTGTTTGTTTTTCGGGCGTGTAGTTTGGTGAGTTCCTTATAGAT
Source organism: Hyaena hyaena (assembly GCF_003009895.1). NCBI lineage: Eukaryota > Metazoa > Chordata > Mammalia > Carnivora > Hyaenidae > Hyaena > Hyaena hyaena. The sequence continues at coordinate 251,028 of NW_024081356.1, read as the reverse complement.
TCTGGATATTAACCCTTTATCTGATATGTCATTTGCAACTATCTTTTCCCATTCCGTTGGTTGCCTATTAATTTTCTGGGTTGTTTCCTTGGCTGTGCAGAAGCTTTTAATCTTGATGAGGTCCCAACAGTTTATTTTTGCTCTTGATTCCCTTGCTTTTGGGGATGTGTCAAGTAAGAAGTTGCTGCGGTGGAGGTCAAGGAGGTTGTTTCCTGCTTTCTCCTCTAGGGTGTTGATAGTTTCCTGTCTCACGTTCAGGTCCTTTATCCATTTTGAGTTGATTTTTGTGCATGGTGTGAGAAAATGATCTAGTTTCATTCTTCTGCATGTTGCTGTCCAGTTCTCCCAACACCATCTGTTAAAAAGGCTGTCTTTTTTCCATTGGATATTCTTTCCTGCTTTGTCAAAGATCAGTTGGCTGTATACTTTTGGGTCCACTTCTGAGTTCTCAATTCTGTTCCATTGGTCTATGTGTCTGTTTTTGTGCCAATACCATACTGTCTTGAGGATGACAGCTTTGTAGTAGAGGCTGAAGTCTGGGATGGTGATACCTCCCGTTTTGGTTTTATTTTTCAGTATTACTTTGGCTATTCGGGGTCTTTTGTGGTTCCATACAAATTTTTGGATAGTTTGTTCTAGTTTTGAGAAGTATGCTGGTGCAATTTTGATTGGAATTGCATTGAATGTGTAGAGTGCTTTAGGTAGTAATGACATCTTAACTATATTTATTCTTCCTATCCATGAGCATGGAATGTTTTTCCATTTCTTTGTGTCTTCTTCAATTTCCTTCATAAGTTTTCTATAGTTTTCATCATACAGATCTCTTGTATCCTTGGTTAGGTTTATTCCGAGGTATTTTATGGTTTTTTGTGCAATTGTGAATGGGATCAGTTTCTTGATTTCTCTTTCTGTTGCTTCATTATTGGTGTATAAAAATGCAACCGATTTCTGTACGTTGATTTTGTACCCTGCAACTTGGCTGAATTCTTGGATCAGTTCTAGTAGGCTTCTGGTGGAGTCTGTCGGGTTTTCTATGTAGAGTATCATGTCATCTGCGAAGAGTGAAAGTTTGACTTCCTCTTTGCCAATTCTGATGCCTTTGATTTCCTTTTGTTGTCTGATGGCTGATGCTAGGACTTCCAGCACTATGTTAAACAACAGTGGTGAGAGTGGACATCCCTGTCGTGTTCCTGATCTCAGGGGGAAAGCTCTCAGTTTTTCCCCGTTGAGGATGATGTTAGCTGAAGGCTTCTCATAGATGGCTTTGATGATGTTTAAGTAGGTTCCTTCTATCCCAACTTTCTCGAGAGTCTTTATTAAGAAGGGATGCTGTATTTTGTCAAATGCTTTTTCTGCATCTATTGACAGGATCATATGGTTTTTATCTTTTCTTTTATTGATATGATGGATCACATTGATTGATTTGCGAATGTTGAACCAGCCCTGTAACCCAGGAATGAATCCCACTTGATCTTGGTGGATGATTCTTTTGATATGCTGCTGGATTCGATTTGCAAGGATCTTGTTGAGAATTTTTGCATCCGTATTCATCAAGGATATTGGCCTATAGTTCTCTTTTTTTGTTGGATCTCTGTCTGGCTTGGGAATCAGAGTGATGCTGGCTTCATAAAATGAGTCCGGGAGTTTTCCTTCGACTTCTATTTTTTGGAATAGCTTGAGAAGAATTGGGATTAATTCTGTTTTAAATGTCTGGTAGAATTCCCCAGGGAAACCATCAGGTCCAGGGCTCTTATTTGTTGGGAGATTTTTGATCACTGATTCGATTTCTTCACTCGTTATGGGTCTGTTCAGGTTTTCTATTTCTTCCCGTGTGAATTTTGGTAGTGAGTGTGTGTTTAGGAATTTGTCCATTTCTTCTAAGTTGTCCAATTTGTTGGCATATAATTTTTCATAGTATTCCCTGATAATTGCTTGTATTTCTGAGGGGTTGGTTGTAATAAGTCCATTTTCATTCATAATTTTGTCTATTTGGGTGCTCTCTCTTTTCTTTTCGAGAAGCCTGGCTAGAGGTTTGTCAATTTTGTTTATTTTTTAAAGAACCAACTCTTGGATTCATGGAACTGTTCAACTGTTTCTTTGGTCTCTATGTTGTTTATTTCTGCTCTGATTTTTACTATTTCTCTTCTACTACTGGGTTTGGGGTGCTCTTGTTGCTCTGCCTCTAGTTCCTTTAGGCGAGTTGTTAGATTTTGCACTTGCGCTTTCTCTGATTTCTTGAAATAGGCCTGGAGTGCAGTGTACTTTCCTCTTAGGACTGCCTTTGCCACATCCCATAGATTTTGGATTGTTGTATTTTCATTTTCATTTGTTTCCATATATTTTTAAATTTCTTCTCTAATTGCCTAATTGGCCCATTCATTCTTTAGTAGGGTGTTCTTTAACATCCATGTTTTTGGAGGTTTTCCAGACATTTTCCTGTGATTGATTTCAGGTCAAAGCATTATGATCTGAAAGTGTATATGGTATGCTCTCAATTCTTTTATATTTATTGAGGGCTGCTTTATGTCCCAGTATGTGATCTATCTTGGAGAATGTGCCATGCGCACTTGAGAAGAAAGTGAATTCCTTGGCCTCAGGATGCAGAGTTCTAAATATATCTGTCAGATCCATCTGATCCATTGTGTCATTCAAGTCCATTGTTTCTTTAGTGATTCTCTGTCCGGTTGATGTATCCATTGCTGTAAGTGGAGTATTAAAGTCCCCTGCTCTTAGCACATTCTTATCTATAAGGTTGTTTCTGTTTGTGATTAATTGTTTTAAATATTTAGGTACTCCCATATTCAGTGCATAGACATTTATAATTGTTAGTTCTTCCTGATGGATGGAGCCTGTAATTATTATGTAATGCCCTTCCTCATCCCTTGTTATTATCTTTAATTTAAAGTCCAGTTTGTCCGACATAAGTATAGCTACTCCAGCTTTCTTTTGACTTCCCGTAGCATGATAGATATTTCTCCATCCCCTTACTTTTAATCTGAAGGTATCTTCCAATCTAAGATGCATTTCTTGTAGGCCGCAAATAGATGGATTTTGTTTTTTTATCCATTCTGCTACCCTATGTCTTTTGATTGGAGCGTTCAGCCCATTTACATTCAGTGTTATTATTGATATATGTGGGTTTAGAGTCATTGTGTCCTTTGTGGGATTCATGCTTGTGGTGGTGTCTCTCGTGTCTTCATTCCTTGCAACACTTCCCTCACAGAGTCCCCCTCAGGATTTCTTGTAGGGCTGGCTTAGTGCTGAGAAATTCTTTCAATTTTTGTTTATTTGGAAAGACTTTTATCTCTCCTTCTATTCTGAATGACAGGCTTGCTGGATAGAGGATTCTTGGCTGCATATTTTTTCTTTTCATCACGTTGAAGATCTCCTGCCGTTCCTTTCTGGCCTGCCAAGTTTCAGTGTATCGGTCTGTCACCACTCTGATAGGTTTCCCTTTGTACGTTAGGGCCCTTTTCTCCCTAGCTGCTTTCAAAATTCTCTCTTTGTTCTTATATTTTTCCAGTTTCACTATGGTATGTCGTGCAGAAGATCGATTCAAATTATGTCTGTGGGGAGTTCTTTGTGCCTCTTGTATTTCAACGTTTACTTCCTTCCCCAGGTTGGGGAAGTTCTCTGCTATAATTTGTTCCAGGACTCCTTCATCACCTTTCCCTCCCTCTTCCTCTTCTGGGATTCCTATGATATGGACATTGTTGTGTTTGACTGTATCGCTGAGCTCTCGAACTATTCTTTCATGTTCCTGGATCAGTTTGTCTCTTTTTTTCTCAGCTTCTGGTTTTTCTCTAATTGTGTCTTCTAAATTACTTATTCTCTTTTCTGCCTCTTCAATCCATGCATTGGACACCTCCAGTTTATTATGTATTTCATTTATCGCATTTTTAAATTCATCATGCCTATTTTTGTTCTCCATGTTGTTTGTAGCCATAGTTTCTTTGATGTCCTCTATGCTTTTTGCAAGCCCAGCTATTTATTTTATGATTATTTTTCTAAAATCTTGTTCAGTTATGCTGTTTATATCTGTTTTGAGCAGTTCATTAGCTGTCAATTCTTCTTGGAATTTCTTTGGAGGAGAGCTCTTTTGTTTCGTCATTTTGGTTAGCTTTCTGTCTCTTGTTAGTTTTGAAGACTTGTTATGCTCTCTGCACCTGTGAGCGCTGCTGTACCCAAGAAGACTTTTTGACTGTCCAGGGCCCATCCTTTCAGAAAATGTTCTTTGAATGGTATCTCTTGGTCTCTCTTGTTGAGACCTTGGTTATTTTATTTTCCTACTTGTAGTGGTATTTGGGACTCTCCACCATGTGTACTTTGGCTTGTTACTTGAGGTAGCCCTGGAGAAGAAAACATACAGACAAACACACAGGGAACAGAGGGACACAAACACACAGACAAATCCAACAATCACGCTAACCGAGAAGGAAAACTAAAAAGTAATGAGAAAAGACAGAGGAGGGAAGGTGAATGATAGAAAATAAAAATACATAAAAAAGTCAAAGAGAAGAAAAGAAAAAGATGAAAGAAGAAGACCGATAGACAAAGATCGGTTTAAAGAATATAACCAGATTTCCCAGCTACAATTAAATATCTGGGTGTATGCAGTGCTGGTTGAAGAGCATAGAGAAAGAGAGAGATGATAGGGTGGAGATGAGGCAAAATTGGAAATAGAATGAACAGGCAGAAGGGATAAGAAGCTTTTTTCAAAGAGCTAAAGGGTGGAATATGGTTGGAGAGGTGAGAGAAAGACGGCGGTGTTATCCAGAGAAACTATCTAGTCTGATTACCCCTGAGAGGCTTTGTTATACCACCATTAACAGTTCCACTGGTTGCTGCTTCCCTGTTGTTGGGGTTGAGTGGAGGGTGGGGGAAGTTTCGCAGCCTCAGATCCACCCGGGTCAAGCAGGAATACAACCCAAGTGCGTTTGGGGAGCGTAGCAACTTCAGATCCGCAGAGTCTCCGTCGCCTCACCTTGCCGCAACCGCTTTACTGGCCGCCGCTGCTTCAGCAGGCAACTTTCGCTCACTCAGCCGCAGCTTCACCGGTGCTGGCGCCACTTCACCAGGTCACACCTGCTGCCGCTTTAGCGGGCCAATGTCGCGCGCGCCACTGCCACTTCACCCAGCGCCGGGACTGCCTCCTCAGGCGTTGCTGCCGGTTCAGCGGGCCGCTGCCGCCATGGATGGTGCCAGGCGCACGGCACCTCGGTTTTTCCTGGTGCCTTCTGGGACCAGGGCACCTAATTTAAAGTCAGCACCCCAGCCAGAACTAAAAAACACTGTCTTTCCAAGCCGAGGTTTTTTTCTCTTCTCCAGGGACGGTTCTTGAACAATCTCAGCTTTTCTTTTCTTTCCCCTGGACTCGTGGCAGGTCGCCACCACTCGCCGGTTAATCACTCACCACAGCTGCATGCAAGCTGGGTTCCCTCCCCTCCCTTCTTGTCTCTGGGTCCTGTCCCACTTTTATCTTCCCCAGTTCCCACTCACACACTTATGAGGCTTCCTTCCCAGTGTGCTCTGTCTCTTCCTCTTCCCAAACTCCTGTGGCTCAGTGTCCTATGACTTCAGGCCTTCTCTGTTTGAGAGATGAGTGCAGGTGAAATGTATGCTGCTCCCTACTTCTCTGCCATCTTGCCTGCCACCAGGTGACAGTCTTCAAGTAGCAGATGAGGATGAAACTCAGAGGGATATGATATTGGTCTGTAAACATGAAAGTGGTAAAGATGAGTTGGTTCATTTTGGAGGGCCAGTTCTCTATACAGACCATACCATGGGTGTACAGGTCAGCAGGGAGTGAGAGGTTCTTAAAAGGCTCATCTGTTAGGTGATAGTACAGGAAGAAGAGAATAGACAACAGAAGAGAAAACAGCCACATCACTGTGATAATCCTAGTAGACATGAGATACACCGGGTTTCCAGCTATAGGGGTTCACAGTCAGCTGTTACCTTTCAACAGCGGTTAACACAAGTGAGAATATGGAGATGGAGACACTCTGCACTTTAGAGCTGAGTTTGCACATGGCATCCCCAAATATCCAGTGGTCCCTCAGAGTGTAGATGGCACTTAAAGGAAAGCACATGACACATACCAAGATGCCAGAGAAGGAGAGATTGGCAATCAGCATATTGGTGATATTCTGAACTTCTCTCTGCTTCTTAAAGATGGTAATGATGAGAGAAAGGTTTCCAAAAAGGCCCACTATTAAGACCACAGTATCAGCTATGAGGAATAGAATCAAGGCTAGAAAAGGAGGTTGACAGGCCTCAGAGTAGAAAAAATGCAAAGTTGTTGCTTTCTGCATTGGTTTTATTAGATGCCAGATAGTTTAGAAAAAGTTCCATTATGTTAGGGTTGTAAGAAGACCTTTTGTAAGCTTACTTTGGCCATCATTTCTTGGGAAGTCCTTGGCTCTGAGGGTTCCAGTGAGTAGTTACTAGGGTTTAATCTTCCTTGATCTTTACCTGTGCTGCATGGAAATGCAGCAATGACTTGAGTATCCTCCTGAGATCTAAAAAATAAAACAGAGCCCAGAATATTAGTGCAAGTTCTTAATAACCTGAGAGGACATAGAGAGATGGGTCTGGTCTCTTTAAGTCCTTGCCCTTCTTCTCATCTCAGGGTGTTTTATTTGTCCCATCAGTATAATCTTTTTTATTTTTTTTTAATTTTTAAGGTTATTCCGAGAGAGAGCACGTGAGCAGGGGAGGGACAGAGAGGGAGATAGAGAATCCTATGCAGGCTCCACCCCGACAGTACATAGCCCAACACAGGGCTTGAACTCATGAACCATGTGATCATGACCTGTGCTGATCAAGAGTCGGACACTTAACTGACTGAGCCACCCAGGCACCCCAGCCATCAATACAGTCTTTAGAGCTAATAAGGAAGGGAATGTGATAGCATTCTCTTAACTGTGTAAGGTAGCCCAAATGTCTTTCCGTTCCTGTTACCTCCTGTATTGCGGGCGTATATGTTTGTGTGTGTTCGTGCATGTGCTATAGAGGCCAGAGTACTATGTTTGGAGGGGCGCCTGGGTGGCTTAGTCGGTTGAGCGTCCGACTTTCGCTTAGGTCATGATCTCGCGGTTCGTGGGTTCGAGCCCCGCGTCGGGCTCTGTGCTGACTGCCAGCTCAGAGCCTGGAGCCTGTTTCGGTCTGTGACTCCCTCTCTCTCTGACCCTCCCCTGCTCAGGCTGTCTCTCTCTCTCTCTCTCTCTCCTAGAAATAAATAAAAACATTAAAAAAAAAAAAAGAGTACTATGTTTGGAGTTGGATTTTAATTGGAGCATCACTGTTGGTGTCCATATGACTTTGACCTAAGTCAGTTACCTTTCATGTTCAGTTCTATTTTCTGTAAAATGGGGATAAACAGTGTGAGTTGTTGTAAGAATTGAATGAGATCATCTGAATTTGTCTCTCAGCTCCAGCATATGATAGTGTTTAGTATATGTGTACTGAATAAAAATTGTCAGCTCCATTGCCCAGAGTTAGTCTGTAGCCTGTAGTCTGGAGGCTAGAATCATAGACCATGCCTGCTATGGAATAGCATGTACTGTCTCCTTTTTTTTATTACTCGCATTCTCTGGGGCTGAAGCCACACTGCATGGGCAGGTTCTGGGTATGATATTCAGATTCTGGCAAGGTATCCATTGCCTAGTGAGCTCCTCCATAAAGTTACTTTATTTAGAAAGCATTCGTCCAATTTTCTCTTCCTCTGGATTCCTTCTTCTGACTTCCAGAGGAAAGCGGAGCCCTGATTCAGTGGTTCAACATGGCTTAGGGTGGTTGTAGTCCATGGAATTATTCAGATCAGAATATATAACAGGCATGATGTGGTCCCTACCATTTTAAGTGCTGGGATTCCTAGCCCAAAGAGGACACGTTAAAGGGGGGGCAAAGGGAAAAAAATATCCCTTATCTTGGTTTATTCTTTAGGAATTTGAGGAAAAAGCATAATAACATTGATAAAGGAAGCTGAGCAATCGGAATAAAAGAGAACAGATGTTAGTTTGCTGTTTGAAATTATCCTGGCCTGCTCTCACATCCTCTCTGAATTTAAGCCTTGGCAGATTCTTATTGGAAAGAAACCACCTTAAGAATACTTGTTATGTCTGTCACAGTTTTAAGAATAGATACTACAATAAGAAACACCATAAAAATGTCACAGATGAATACAAACTGTTGATAAAGACAGTACAGTTTGTAAAGCAAGACCCAAGGAACTGATGATATGTGTCTCAGATGTGATGTGGTAATAAGTAGAGATAGCAAAAATTATAAACTGGTATTTGAAATGGTTTGGGGGTTAGATGATTCAGGGGTTCAGCATACCTAGAGCTGACAGATACTAGCTAACAGGGAATGTCAAGACAGATTTAAGCTCTTTACGACAGTGGATTAGAACTGCAAATGAGAAATAGAAATCTTTGATTAAGAGACCTACTAAGCAAGCTTTACTTGGAGGAGGAAAGGAATGCAAAGGAAGTAGGCAATAACTTCATATAAAGGTAGGTATGCTAGAGTGAGCTCCAGACTTTCTATCAGGAGGCACATTCTACTGCTAACTATCTCTTTGATCTTGAGCATGTCACTCTCCTTCTCTGGGCCTCACTTTCTTTATCTGCCAGATGAAACTTAAAAAATGGCCTCCCTATTTCACACACCTTGTTTTAAGGGCCAATGAGATAATATATTTAAAACATCCTATAAACTGTTAAACACTGTGCAATTTGACATGCTCATTATTGTAGTCATTATTATACTTGTTCAACGTTTCAGATTGAATTGATCTAACCTCCATCCTCCAGAAAGCTGTAAGAGTGTTTTTCTATCTGCTGTACTATTTATTTCTCCAATACCATGTTTTCTGGAAGGAGCTCAGGTTGTTATATTTCTATTTCATAGGCAGAAATCAAACTACAGAGAGGTCTAAGAGCTTAGCTAAACCCACACAAAACCAGCAAAATCTTGTGCTTGTTTTCTTTCCGGTTCTTACTGTACAAGAAAGAACAGAGTCCTATGTATGAATCCTTCCAAAATAAGTCTGAATAACAGTTTCCTCTTTACAGATGTGGAAATGTACACAATATTGTTGAGTTCCTATCAGATTGGTGATAGAGAAGGGAATACACATAGGGAACCCTTGTGTTGCCTATGTTGTAATTGATCTGGGTTGTCTGGGCTGAGTGAATGGGGATTACTCACTACCCTGCAACAGCTGGTCTGAAGCTTAGTAGAGACCGCTCTTCTCTGCTCTGTGTCGATTAGTAGTAAAGTACAAATCAACTCCCCAGTCTATAAATTCTTATAAAGGTTTGAAGCTCAAAAAAGCCAGAAGGTCAGAAGGGACTCATGTGGGAGGAATTCAAAGGGGAGTGCTGGAGTTACATTACCCAGTGCTCTCTACAATAGAGAGAGGAGAGTAACAGGAAAATCCCCAGTATGGATGTTAAATGGCAATGTGGGATTTATACTTTACATAATTGGTAACTCCTAGGTTGAAGTATTTAAATCCTACATATCTGGAAGCATAATAATGCAAAACTTTGATTCATAAAAAAATTCTTGAGATACATTTCTATTTTAGGGAAATTCATTTTTGGCTTGTTTGGTTGGAGATGACCCAGAGATGTGAGATCTGAAATTACTAAGTCACATTTTGTCCAAGAGCTTGATAATTTTTTAGTACTAGTTCATCATTAATTTCTTCAAGAATTTAAGTGTTGACAAAGTGGGCTGTCTTACTTCTGTATAGCAGTCCTATATTCTAGATAGGAATGATACTTTAATTCTGATTTAAAATCATGGCAATAGAGGGGCACCTGGGTGGCTCAGTCAGTTAAGAGTCTGATCTTGGCTCAGGTCATGATCTTGGGGTTCATGGGTTTGAGCCCCACATTGGGTTCTGTTTTGACAGATGAGGGTGTGGAGCCTGCCTCAGATTCTGTGTCTACCTCTCTCTCTGCCCTTCTGCTGTTCGCTCTCTGTCTCTCTCAAAACTAAACATTAAAAAAAAATCATGGCAATTGAGACTCACTCAGTGACTTACACACGGTTGCATAGTGAGTAGCAAAGCTAGGAGGAAGATTTCTACTTTCTAAACCATACCCAAAGCAATATTTCTAGTTTACTTGTCATTTCATTTTAAAGAAAATCAATCAAATTAATCGTTTTTGTTCCATGAAAACAAAGAGAAGTAGAGCCTGTATAAAGACACATCTTTGAGCTCTCCCTAAGAACAAAGTGCTATATTAACCACAAGAAGAGTCAAGAAACAAATGCCTACTCCTTCAAGACTTACTAAAAAGTATAATTGGCCTGGTTATTTTATATCAATGCAAACTTCTATCCAGCAATTCACCCATTCCAAAAAAAAAAAAATTCATGTATGTTTCAGAAATGTTTGCCATCTTTTAAGATTTGGGGAGAACATTTGACTCATCCATTCTTTTATTATATATATTTTTATTTTCTCTGCTGGAAATTGTTTAGCTGTTTTTCCTTGATTTTGACAATAGCCTGAGATCATATAAAATGTTAGTGAGAAATGTATACATTTCATTTCTTAAAGCCTAATAGTTACTTTTAAAATCAAGCCAACACAGGTTGAATTGACTTTAATTTTCTGTGAAGGTTAATGGCCAACTTTGTCATTATAGGGGTGTTGAGGTTTTTAATTTTTTAAAATAACACTATGTTAAATGTATCAAGAAAAGAGAGCTAAACTCTGCTGATGGAAGTATGTATATCAGGTTTTTAAGTTTATTTACAAACAGATAAACAAAAAATAATGGCAACTATATCGTGCCAATACTGGCATTTGGTGATTTCTTTTGGTAATTTTCTTACGGTGGCACATTCTAAAACTGTGGGGTTGTTTTTAAGATCACATAATCAGGAAGACATCTGGTATAATTAGGCCTGAAAGCACAACAGTTCTAATTTTTAATGATCTTCACATTTTAAAAATGGATTCTTTTAACATGAAATGAACATTTGCAAAAACACATTTGCAAGATTTTTCTTTATCATTTTAGAGGTTTGTTTCCCAGTTTCTAACCTGTACACATTTTCCTTCATTTCCAAGATTATTTTTCTAAGTTTACTTTTCTGTCAAAAGATGCCATGTGACCTACCTCTCCAAGACAGATACCTCCCTCTCCCTTCTTTGCTTATTTATCCACCAAACTATGAATAGCTTCATTTCAGAAGCTGCTCTTAGAGTTGCAGTCTTTGTAGAGGATCAAGCCTGGAGTCCAGTAGGATATGAAAGCCACTAAAGAGCCAGAAGAGAGGTGGGGCACCTGGGTGGCTCAGTTGGTTAAGCCTCCAACTTTGGCTCAGGTCATGATCTTACGGTTCGTGGGTTTGAGCCTCACATCAGGCTCTGTGCTTGGAGCCTGGAACCTTTTTCGAATTCTGTGTTTCCCTCTCTCTCTGACCCTCCCCTACTCATGCTGTCTCTTTCTCTCTCTCAGAAATAAATAAAAAATTTAAAAAAATTTTTTAAAGAGCCAGAAGGGAGGAGTCAGAAATGTCAGAAGGAGCAGTGACACTAGGTGAAGTTGTTCAAAAGATATATTCATAATATCACTTTCAGTATGGAGATAACAAGAGTGTGTCTTGAAAAGCTGTGGCATTTTCTGGCATATATATTTTTATACTTAAAAAAATTAGCTTTGCCAAAATCAGACATTAGATTTAAAATATTTTTTTAATGTTGGTTTATTTTGAGAGAAAAAGAGTATGCCATGTATGGATGCATGCACAGGGGAAGAAGAGAGAGAGAGAGAGGAAAAGAGAATCCCAAGGAGGTTCTGTGGTGTCAGTGCAGAGCCCAAAGTGAGATTTGAACTCATGAACCATGAGATCATGACCTGAGCTGAAATCAAGTGTCAGAAGCTTAACAAACTGAGCCATGCAGGCTACAAAATTTTCATGAACCACTTTGAATCTGTAAGCAATAAGTGGTAATTAAAAAAAAAAAGCTCTCTATTTGAAAAGTTATTGATGGAAGAAGGCTATTCTTCATTGTTCCAAAGTGAGTAAAGAATAAATAAAAGAGATATTTAGAGATTTAGAATAAATAAAAGAAATATTTCCTTATAGTGAGAGTGTTTGAAGCCTTTGAGAAAACAGATTTTAGAATATTAAGCATTGTTGAAGATATTTCTGGCATGCCCTAATGAATAGACTAGAAACATTCAGAATAATTTTAGAACTTTAAGATTCAGTGATGGAGCCCTAAATAAAACTAAATTTTATTTAGTTTATTTTTATTTTTTAAGTTTTAAATTCCTGTTAGTTCACATAGTGTTGTATTACTTTCAGGTGTATAATATAGTGATGGAACAGTTCCATACATCACCTGGTGCTGATCATGATAAATGTACTCCTTAATCCGTATCACCTATTTCTCCCATCCCCTCACTCCCCTATCCTTAGCAACCATTAATTTGTTCTCTATAATTAAGAGCCTGTTTCTTGATTTGTCTCTCTCGCTTTTTCCTCGTTGTGCATATGTTTTCTTAAATTCCACATCTGTCTGAAATCATATGGTATTTGTCTCTCTGATGGACTTATTTTACTTAAAGTTATACTCTCTCGCTCCATCTGTGTTGTTGTAAAACGCAAGATTTCATTCTTTTTTAGGGCTAACACTCCATTGTAAATATGTACCTCACCCTCTTCATCTGTTCATCAGTCAGTGGACACTTGGGGTGTTTCCATAATTTGGCTATTGTAAATAATGCTGCAATCAATGGAGGGGTGCCTGTATCCCTTTGAATTAGTGTTTTTGTATTCTTTGGGCAAATATCCAGTAGATTGTTGGATCATTGGGTAGTTCTCTTTTTAACTTTTTTGAGGCACTTCTATACTGTTTTTCATAGTGGCTTCACTGGTTTGCATTCCTACCAATAGTGCATGAGTATTCTTTTTTCTCCACATTCTTGTCAAACTGCTTTCTTGTGTTGTTGATTGTAGCCATTTTGACAGTTATGAAGTGGTATCTTGTTGTAGTTTTGATCTGCATTATCCTGGTGGTAAATGATGATGAATGTCTTTTCCTGTATTTGTTGGCTATTTGTATGTCTTCTTTGGAGACATGTCTTCTACCCATTTTTTTTTCTTCTGCCTGGTTTTTTTTTTTTTTTTAGTTTTTTTTTTTTTTTTTTTTTTTTTTTTTATAATTTCTTTTTATATTTTGAATCCTAACTCTTTATTGGATATGCCATTTGCNTAGTTTTGATCTGCATTATCCTGGTGGTAAATGATGATGAATGTCTTTTCCTGTATTTGTTGGCTATTTGTATGTCTTCTTTGGAGACATGTCTTCTTCCCATTTTTTTTTCTTTTTTTTTTTTTTTTTTTTTTTTTTAGTGGATTATTTTTTCTGGGTGTTGAGTTTTATAAGTTCTTTTTATATTTTGAATCCTAACTCTTTATTGGATATGCCATTTGCAAGTATGTTCTCCCATTGGCTCCCCAAATTTTAAAACTAAACTGTGCAATCAATTCTCTTTTCTCACCCAGTGTACCAAACTCAAAATTCCCAAGTGGTTAATAACCTTGAAATTGTTTTTTTTTTTTTAATAGAACCCTGCCAGGTCACTGGCTTGGTGGAATAGACAGGGAGCGAGATGTCTGCAACAAAAGTAGTAGCCATTCTCTTCTTCTGTAGAAATTTGAAGAGCACATGTGGTCTGAATGGTTCAGGGCCCATCCCTCTTCTTTCACCAGTCACTTTGGAACTTTGGAAGAGTGTAGAGCTTACTAAAAAACAAATATCTTTTCCATACAAAGAATACTGGCAAAAACTAAAAATGGCCACAGCTTTGGTAGTACTAAGAGAACATTTTAGTTGTCTGTGATCCTGGTAAAGATAATGCAAGGCAGTTTGAGTTGGACATACCTGGCTCTGGATTCTCCCATATTCCCTAGCTGAGTCACCGAGAGCTTCTCTTTGAGCCTTTGATTCCTTTTCTGTAAGGTGCATACTGCCGTCTATCTGGCAAGATTATTTTGTCACTTGGTAGATACTCAGTAAGTGGTAGTTTTCATTAGTGTTTTCTATAATTTCTTTTAGTAGATGTAAATCATCCAGGATAAGAGCAGAGGTGATTGTTTTTTCTTCCTGCACCCCTTTCCAAATAAAGACTAGAATGAGTGTGAGAGATTGAGAAATGGTGAAACCAGAGGTTTTTTTAATTAAAAAATTTAAAAAATTTTTTTAATGTTTATTTTTGAGAGAGAGAGAGAGAGAGACAGAGCGTGAGCAGGGTAGGGGTAGAGAGAGAAGAAGACACAGAATCTGAAGCAGGCTCCAGGCTCTGAGCTGTCAGCACAGAGCCCAATGCAGGGCTCGAACTCACAGACTGTGAGATCATGACCTGAGCCAAAGTCGGACACTTAACCAATTGAGCCATCCAGGTGGCCCCCCCTCCCTTTTTTTTTCTTTTAAGTTTTAAGGGGATGTTTAGTATAAACCTGTTCTTAATGGTGATAAAATTTAGAAAGCGTTAGGGTTTTGTTTGCCTCAGTTAAAATTCATTGTTTTAATTGCAAACACTAGTTTATAAACTAGTAGCCTTGGACAACAGACATTGTAATTGATAAGTGTCCAAAGAAAGAGCTAAGTATCTGATTTCTCCCATTTCTCTAGAACCCTTGCAGCCTTGATATTTGCTCTCTCGTTATATTATATACTTTATTTTTCATTTTAAAACATGTTTTATTGTCTTTTATCTGATATACTTTGATAAGCATTACTTAATATATTAGGTGATTCTCTGAGCCCATATTTTTATCACTTTAGGGGAAACCAAGATTGAGGAGCATCTTAAAAAATAAAAGGAGCATCTAAACACAGAGTCTCAGTCATCTGTGTTGTAACTGATGGATTATATCACAAGCTTGGTAAAGAAAGCCTTCCTGTCTTTTCTTCCTCACCTTGCTGCAGTTGTCTTTACCTTTGTCAAAGACTCTCTGTCAACGGCTCTGTCATTATGATAACCTGCTTAAATTAATTGTTTTTTCCTTTGACTTTAGTAGGTTCTAGATGACATGTATCATCTTAAGACCTGAGTGAGAGGAGCTTCTGCCCTGGATCTTGTATGTAGAGGACTCAGATAACACAAACTTAAAAAAAAAGTCATTTGGGATCCAGGACTCAGCACTAGCAGAGCTCAGTTTCTAATCCGCACGTTTACTCTAGTGACTAACACCTTTCAGGCCCCAGATACACTTCTCTTCATCACTTGCCCCATTGCTCTGGAGTAAGAAGTTGCTGAGGCCGAGGTCAAAGAGGTTGTTGCCTGTTTTCTTCTCTAGGGTTTTGATGGTTTCCTGTCTCACATTTAGGTCTTTCATCCATTTGAGTTTATTTTTGTGTATGGTGTTACAAAAGTGGTCCAATTTCATTCTTCTGCATGCTGCTGTCCAGTTCTCCCACCACCATTTGCTAAAGAGACTATCTTTTTTCCAGTGGCTGCTTTTTACCCCATTTCTCTTAAAACAAATGTCATAAAGGTTATAGACTGTTGATGCTGTTTATCGACACGGCTTTGGAGTGTGGAGAGGATTTGAACTGGCAGAAGTTCCTAGGTGAAAGGACAAGTTAATTAATTTAGCAAAGATGAGTAAATTCATAATGCATAATGAATTAATCACTTTCTAGTACTGTTAACAATCCTTTTTCTTGTTTCTCTTTGTATTCCAGTTTGTGTTTCTGCTTACACGTTGGGTTGATATTTTTAACAGTGGTGCATGGCAGCTGAGGAATATTTTGCAATGTTAAACAATTCATATTACTTTTAAATTTTATATATGAAGGTCCAGGTATAACATATATGATACCAGTTGTTGACATTAGCAGTGCGTAAGCCTTAAAACCTAGAATTGTGAGTAGTTCCGTTTTTGAAAAATACATAATAGGAATTAAATCAGTTTTTTAAAAAATACAAATATTTTGGGGAACCTTTGCGGCTCAGTTGTTTAAGTGTCCAACTCTTGATTTATGCTCAGGTCGTTATTCCAGGTTCATGGAATTGAGCCTTGTGTCAGGTTCCTAGCTGATTTTGGAACCTGCTTGGGATTCTCTCTCTCTCTCTCTCTCTCTCTCTTTTTCCTCCCCCCTGCCTCTCTTCCTTGCTTGCATTCTCTCTCTCTTAAAAAAAAAATGTAAAGTTTCAACTTTATTATAATTTTACTTAAATTTGATATTTTTAAGTATAATTTGTATATTGCCTTTTAATTTTATAGGTAGTTTTTGACAGTTTAGAAAAAAATATATAAAAATTTAATTTTTGAGCTTCACAATTAATACATATATTTTGATGACAATCTCTTCAAATCTTAAACACTTTGAATAAATTATATCTTATTTTTAATCTTTTAGATTCTTACTAGCAATATGACATAAATTATGAGAAACAACATGACTAGTGATTTTGGTGAAATTAAGGTAAGAAAAATAAATTTTATGGAACATAGCATAATTTATGAACCATGTCTGTCTTTATTTTTATTATTTATCTATACATTGCCAGCTTATCAACATTATATCCAGACTTGGGCAATAATACTTAAATTTAATTGTCTTTGATATTTTGTCAACTAAAAGTTGACAACAAAAAAAGATTAAAAATCATAGCTTTACACATTTAAAAACACTTTTTGTAAAGGTATGTGTATTAAATACCCCTCCAACTTTATTTCATATCTTTGTATCTCTCCCCTCCCCACAATCCACATCAAGTTCTTCCCAACTCCAGTTGTAGGGAGAAGTTTTCATAGGGAGCAGTGTTTTTTTCTCTCTACAGGAACTCTGTGAGCTGGTAGCTCGCATACAATAGCCCCTCATCTTCTCTCACCTCTCTGATAATGGCTGATCAGGTTTGGAGGGGGAGGGCAGAGATGGAGGTGGGAATTTGTAACATAAGCCAAGAGATATTTCAAAGACACTACTCCTTTGATAATAATATATTTTATGGATAGAACGTAATTTAACAAGTTTTCTCTTGATGGTCTACCCCCATCTCCATTACACACAATGCCACATTATCAACAACAATATCATTTGTGACTAAATATTAGCCCACATTTATTTCTAGAAATTTTAAGGAAGTGACAGTCTGGGACACAGTGATGTTTGACCATGTTGGATATATCCTCATATGTAGGCCTAATCAGTATACTATGATGGTATGGCAGACAAATATGTCACAGGAGGGGTGTGTGGATGGCTCAGTCAGTTGAGCTTCCTTGATTTTGGCTCAGGTCATGATCTCACAGTTTGTGGAATTGAGCCCTGCATCGGGCTTTACACTGACCAAATAGAGCCTACTTGGGATTTTCTCTCTCTCTCTCTCTTTCTCTCTCTGCCCCTCCCCTGTACATGCTCTCTCTCTCTTTCTCTCAAAACAAATACATAAACTTTTCAAATATGTCAAATCATAAAAACCTCCAAAAGAACATTTCACCAGAGTGTTATTTGAAATATTGGGGTCAGTTAATTCCAAATATTCCTTTCATCCCTTTAATCCATGGGTAGTCCTCAAAATGCAAGGCTCCCCTAAGCAGAGGTATTTTTAAACACTCTGCTAAGCTCAGAACAAGGTTATATATTGATTAGTTGATAAAAATTTGGCTAGAGGCTCACAAGAATCCAATCCTGTGTTTCTCCTAGTGTTCACTAATTCAGTGTTCATGGCAACTTTATAGAACATAACTACTGCACAAAATGAGAATCAGCTCTGCTTGCTTGCTTGCTTGCTTGCTTTCTTTCTTTCTTTCTTTCTTTCTTTCCCTTTTTCTCTCTTTCTCTCTTTCTCCCTTTCTTGTTCTAGCTGCTCACTGCCATTTCAAATCACTTCTTTTCCAACTTTGTGGAATTTTAGTCCAATTAGGTATATCCCTTTAACGTTTTTCTTTGCGATAGTTTTCTCATCCAGTTCATTATCTTCTTTCTCATCTCTGAATTCAACAAATATTAATTTAGTTGAATTGATCAGTCTTTAGTGCTTTTTGTATCTTATTTAAAACATACTTCCTCATCCTGAGGTTTTAAAGGTATTCTCCTGTAGAGTCTTTTAAAATCCTTTTGGTTTTGTTTGTTTTTTTTTTTAAAGTTATTTATTTTGAGAGAGAGAGAGAGCATAAGTGGGGAGGAGGCAGAGCTGGATATGTAGCACAATCCCACGAATTGTGAGATTATGACCTGAGCCAAAATTAAGAGCCAGTCAATTAACCAACTGAGCCACCTAGGTGCCCCATGCAAGTGATTCTTCTGTCTAGTTGGTAAAAGATGAAACTAAGGGCTCGAATGATAAAGTCTGATTCAAAATGCTTAGCTTCTGCAACACGATCCTGGACTTCAAGCGGTATTACAAAGTTGTAATCATCAAGACAGTATGGTACTGGCAGAAAAACAGATACGCAGTTCAACAGAACAAAATAGAAAACCCAGAAATGGATCCACAAATCTATGGCCAACTAATCTTTGACAAAGCAGGAAAGAATATCCAATGGAATAAAGACCATCTCTTCAGCAAATGGTTCTGGGAAAACTGGACAATGACTGCAGAAAAATGAACCTGGACCACTTTCTTACATCATACATAAAAATAGACGCAAAAATGGATGAAAAACCTAAACATAAGACAGGAAGCCATCAAAATCCTTGAGGAGAAAGCAGGCAGAAACCTCTTTGACCTCAGCCCCAGCAACTGCTTAATCAGTGTGTCTCCAAGAGGCAAAGGAAACAAAAGCAAAATGAACTATTGGGACCTCATCAAAATAAACAGCTTCTGCACAGTGAAGGAAACAATCAGCAAAACTAGAAGGCAACAGACAGAATGAGAGAAGATACTTGCAAATGACATATCAGATAAAGGGTTAGTATCCAAAATCTATAAAGAACTTATCAGACTCAACACCCAAAAAACAAATAATCCAGTGAAGAAATGGGGAAAATACATGAATAGACACTTCTCCAAAGAAGACCTCCAAATGGCCAAATGATACATGAAAAAAATGCTCAACATCACTCATGGTTAGGGAAATACAAATCAAAACCACAACAAGATACCACCTCACACCTGTCAGAATGACTAACATTAACAACTCAAGCAACAACAGATGTTGGCGAGAATGTGGAGAAAGAGGATCTCTTTTGCACTGTTGGTGGGAATGCAAACTGGTGCAGCCCCTCTGGAAAACAGTAGGGAGGTTCCTCAAAAAATTAAAAATAGAACCACACTATGACTCCGTAATTGCACTACTAGGTATTTTTCCAAGGGATACAGATGTGCTGTTTCAAAGGGGCACATGCATCCCAGTGTTTATAGCAGCGCTGTCAATAGCCAAAGTATGGAAAGAGCCCAAATGTCCATTGACAGATGAATGGATAAAGTGGTGTACACACACACACACACACACACACACACACACACACACACACACATTGGAGTATTACTAGGCGATCAAAAAGAATGAACTCTTGCCATTTGCAACTACATGGATGGAATTAGAGGGTATTATGCTAAGCACAATTGGAGAATCATATGGGTTCACTCATATGAGCAGTTTAAGATACAAAACAAATGAACATAAGGGAAGGGAAGCAAAAATAATACAAAAAAGGGAGGGGGACAAAACTCTTAAACATAGAGAACAACCAGGTTTGCTGGAGGGTTTGTGGGAGGGGGGATGGGCCAAATGGGTAAGGGTCATTAAGGAATCTATCCTCCTGAAATCGTTGCACTGTATGCTAACTAACTTGGATGTCAATTTAAAAATCAGTCAATTAGGGGCGCCTGGGTGGCTTAGTCGGTTAAGCGTCCGACTTTCGCTTGGGTCATGATCTCGCGGTTCGTGGGTTCGAGCCCCGCGTCGGGCTCTGTGCTGACTGCCAGCTCAGAGCCTGGAGCCTGTTTCAGAGTCTGTGTCTCCCTCTCTCTCTGACCCTCCCCTGCTCACGCTGTCTCTCTCTCTCTTCTATAAATAAATAAAAATATTTAAAATAAAATAAAATAAAAATCGGTCAATTAATCAATCCAAAAAATGAAAACAAAACCAAAAAAAAAACATGCTTAGTCTCTAGACCAAGGATCACATCAAGGATGTGAGCAAATATTTATTGTTAAAAACCTATGAATAGAGTAAAGTGATGTTTATTAAGTCCTTTTTAATTTGACAAAATGATCCAAGAAGAGACTATGGGTATGTTTGTTATAACAGAAGGTTGATAACCTCAAGTATCCAAATGGACTCTCATGAGAGAGGAGTGTCTTGAAAAGAATTGTGGGTATGGCTATTAGTATAGGTAGCTGGGTAAAATAAAATAAAGACAAGTATGATTTTGAGAAAGAAATGTGTATCAAAAGTACCACCAGTCTGCATTAAGAAAGTCTACAGTTGTTGTCCCCACAGTTCTTTGGGAAAAAAACTTGTAGAGAAACCTGCTAAGTCCCCAAGGAGGGCATACTTCCAATCCCTCTTCACACTGACTAATAATAATTGAAATAATCTTATCTTGCCAGAGGGCATAACCAAGAACCATGGTAAACAGACTGAGCCACCCAGGTGCCCCTGTGATGGACTTTTTATTCTTCATGGAATTTGGTGCTCATCTTTATAAGAGGGTTGTACTCAAAATGTGAACAGAAATGACATGTATCACTTCTTCTCAGAAAATTTAAGGGTTGCCTGGGTGGCTCAGTCATTTAAGCAACCGACTTTCACTCAGGTTGTGATCTCATGGTTTGTGAGTTCGAGCCCCACATGCTGACAGCTCACAGCCTGGAACCTGCTTCAGATTCTGTGTCTCCCTCTCTCTCTCTGCCCCTCCCCCACTGGTGCTCTGTCTCTGTCTCTGTCTCTCTCTCTCTCAAAAAAAGAATGCTTTCAAGAGACAAAAAGATGGAAAATATGGAAGAGGAATCAAGGTGTGTGGTGGATAAAGTAAGAGGATTTATTCATTTAGTTGGGATTACATAAGGAATGGTGAGAAAGAATGGGGCAGAAGCAATATTTGAAGGTGTAATGACTGAAACTGTTTCAGGATGAATTAAAGAAGCTGAACAGTCCCAAATAGAGTCCATGAAAAGAGATCCACACAAGATGCATCTTGGAAACTACAACACATAGACCAAGAAAAATCTCAGAAGCGCCAGAGGAACAGAATAGATGACTTTCAAAGGGGTAGTCGCTGGATCAATAGTTAACTTCCCAAAGCAACAGTGGAAATCAGGTGATAGTGGAATGGTATCTTTAAAAGGCTGACATAAAATATCTGCCAGTGTAGAACTTGTATTAAGCAAAAATATCTTTCAAGAATGAGGACAAAAGAAAGACATTTTCAGACAAATAAAAAGCTGAGAGAGTTCATCTCCTGCAGATGCTACCTGTAGGAAATTCTAAAGGATATACTGGAGACAGAAAGAAAGTGATCCATGAGAGAAGAGCTGAGGTGCAAGAAAAAAAGAAATGCAGAGGGTGGCATTGGCATTTGTATGAAGAAACACTGATTGTAGACAAACATTCATTGTGTAAAGCAGGAAGAATAGTGCCTCAGTATGGTTAAAAAAGTAAAATACACAACCACAATTTAATCCAGGAGGGTGATAATGAATTTTATTTTATTTATTTTTATTTTATTTTTAATTTTTAATGTTTTATTTATTTCTGAGAGAGATAGAGACAATGTGAGCAGGGGAGAGTCAGAGAGAAGGAGACACAGAATCGGAAACAGGCTCTGGGCTCTGAGCTGGCTGTCAGCACAGAGCCCGACACGGGGCTTGAACCCAGGAACCGTGAGATCATAACCTGAGCGGAAGTCAGACGTCAGACGCTTAACTGACCCCCAGTGACAATGAATTTTAAATGATCCTCATGTCACCTGAAGATAGGGTAGATACTTTGGTTTTGATAAACTAAATATGCATGCAGTCATTTCTGGGATAACTACCAAAAAGAGTAAAAACTGTGTGTTATTTCCAAAATATTTCTAGAAGATGAATAAAAAGAAATGATAAAACACTCATTCTTTGCAAGTGAAGAGTTATCGAAGCATTAAGGATGACATGTGAGTGTTTCTGAATTTGGCAACCAGGTAGATGACAATATTTTTAGCTGAAGTAGGCAGCAGGAGGAAGAGAAAGTATGAAAGGAAGATGGTGAGTTCCCTGTGTGGGACAAGTTAGATTTTGAAGTGTTTGAGGGGCAACTGAATGGAATTGACCAAGATACAGCCTTTGAATTTCCTCAAGGAGATGCAGGGCTAAGGCAGTGGGTTTTGATTTGTTTGGTTTTGAGATCTTCTTTTTAAGCTTGAAAAGTTAAAAGAGCTTGGCCTTATGAACTTATGAATATGTCTAACTATTTTGAGTAATCTTGGCTATATTATCTTGATACACATCTTTAACAGATTTTTCAAGTATCACTTGGGTGAAAATTGTGCAATTGTTGTCTCTGGAAGCCTTTAAAAAAGTAAAGTGCTTTTCTACTTTAAGATGTTTGAATTTACCCCCCATCTAGAGGACTGGATTTCTTCAAGTAAAAGAAAAGTTGTTTGTTAGGTTTTTGTTGATTTTGGATTTAGGAATTTATTCTCTACTCTTCTCTGCCATCTGGTGGCTTGTGAATGGAACATTGCATTTGGAAGGAAGGCAAGGAATTTGAGCTGTTTTGGGTTATGTAACTTGCTAAAGAGAACCAATATATGGTTGTGTGTTTTTAACTTTGAAACCACCAAATCACAGCAATGGTTTTGGGGCACAGGCACAGAAATTTATCTGTTTGTGGTATTTTTTGGACTCGCTATCCATTCTTCTCTTACCTCCCTTGCCCTGCTTCACCATCTGGATTTTTTGACCCCATATGTAGTGCTAAGTAAACTGAGCAATCAAAGTTAAAAATTTCCTTCTATGGGTTGGGGGGAGGGGAAGGGGGGTGATGGGCATGGAGGAGGGCACTTGTGGGGATGAGCACTAGGTGTTATATGGAAACCAACTTGACAATAAACTATTAAAAAAAAAAGAAGGAAATAATAAAGAATTTTCTTTAAATTTCCTTCTACACTTAAATGATTGTTGGCCTTGTGACCTGTATGAATGTAAGTCTCCTTTAGTGCCCATCTGACGGCATCTTTCTCCTCACCTACCTTTGTAGCCTTGTGGTAGGCCATAAAGATGCACATGTCTTAATACCTAGCCCTGTGAACGTGGTACCTTCTGAGGCACCAACTGCTTTGAGATAGGATTAAGGCCAAGGACTGTGAGGTAGGGAGACTATTTTGGATTGTCCAGGTGGGTAGTCTAATCACGTGAGCTGCTCTCCTGGTTATAGTTGGAGAGTCAGAGATAGAGGAGTGGGGAGAAAGGTGGATGGGACAGTGAAAAAAGGAACAGAAAAAATTTGAATTGTGAAAGGAACTAGACTCACTGTTGATGGCTTTGCAGATGGAGGGAGGGAGTCATGAGCCAAGGAACGTGAATGGCCTCTAGAAGGAAACTGTCCTCTCTAGCCTCAAGAAAAGAATGCAGCCCTATTAACAACTTAATTTTAGCCCAGTGAAATTGGCATCAGACTTCTTACACACAAAACTGTAAGATTACAAATTTATGTTGTTTTAAGCCACTGGGTTTGAGACAATTTGTTTTAACTATGATAGAAAAGGAATACAGGCCTCTGCTCCATATTTTATTAGATTTGGATCTACAAGTCTGGATTGGGAGGAGTGTGGAGCTAGCCTGAATTTGATCTAGTGGCAAACCTAGAGAACTGGAGTTCACTTGGTAATAAACTAATTTCTTTGACAAGTTTATCAATGCTCCTCCTTTTTCAGGTTATATTGTGACCCTGCAAGCAAGCACCCATCTACCCTATTATTTTCACCCTCCTCTTTTTCTAGGTTATGTTGCATCTTTCTTTTCCACCTTTTCCCTCCTCTCTTTTTTTAATGTTTATTTTTGAAAAGGACACACATACACACACACACACACACACACACACACACACACACACAGACCATGAGTAGGGGAGGGGCAAGAGAGAAGGAGACAAGAATCCAAAGCACACTCAAGGCTCTGAGCTGTCAGCACAGAGCCCCTTGCAGGGCTCACGAACTGCAAGATCATGACTTGAGCTGAAGTCAGACACTTAACCGACTGAGCAACTCAGGCCTCCCTTCCCTCCTCCTCCTCCTCCTCCTCCTCCTCCTCTTTCTCCTCCTCCTCCTTTTATAAATATTCTTTGAATGCCTGTTATATGAGGGACAGTTCACATTCCTTGACACTGCAAATCTCATTAATTTAGTGGGGGAAACATACAAGTAAATAAATACTGCAAATCTGTCTCATAAAAGCAGTAATAGGAGTGAGCATGTGATAGAGGCATCTAACCTAGCTAACAAATTAGGAGGCTGACTGATCCTTTTTATCCATTATCACAGATCATAACCGGGAACTCCAAACTTCCTGGAAATCCTACTAAATTTTTCATAAATCTTATATTCATCTCACCACTTTCAGAAATGGCTGTTTCTCATCTTTTCTTTTCATAAGCCTTCTCAATTCCTCCTTATAGCAGTTTAAAATATGTCTACAGATTCTTTAATAATCTTCCTTTTAAGAGATGGAACTTAAGTCCCCTCCCCCCCTTTTTTTATTGCTGACCTTTTTTATTTATTTTGTAAAAAATTTTAAAAATAGTTTATTGTCAAGTTGGTTTCCATATAACACCCACTGCTCATCCCCACAAGTGCCCTCCTCCATGCCCATCATCCCCCTTCCCCCACTCCACCCCTTTGAATATGGGCTTGATCTAGTGATTCATTTCAAACAAAGTAATATGGAAGAAGTGACACTGTGTGTGTGTGTGTGTGTATAAAATTGTCACATTGTATGCTTTAAACATATTACCATTGTATTTGTCAATTATACCTTCACAAAGCTGAAAAAAATGTGACTATGTATGGCTTCTGAGACTAGGTCACAAAAAACAGTGTGGATTCTCATACTTGCTCTCCTCTCATTTGGATCATTCACCCTGGAGGAAGCTAACTTCCATGTAAAAATGATCTCTAAGGAGAGAGCCATGTGGCAAAGATGAGGTCAACTGCCAAAGCCTTGTGGGTGAGTGGTCTTAGAAGCAGGTCCTCCAGCCCTGACTGATTGGTGGCAATCCCTAGCAAACCCTGAACCACAGTCACCAGGTAAGCCAGCTGCAAATTCTTGACTCACAGAAACTATGAGATAATAAATATTTATTGTTTTAAGCTGCTGAGTTTGGGACTAATTTGCCATGGATAACTACTACAGATCTTGGTCATTGAAAAGTAGATTTCTTCCATAACAAAGACATAAAAATGTGCTTGGAAAGACTGGGGAAAATGTTAAAGAAAAACTGAAGCATGTTGAGGAGTCTGAAGAAGCCTTGTGGATTTTCGGGAGACTGTGGGTGAAGGCTTAAAGGAAAGTAACAAAAATATTACTGGAAATAGAAAGAAAGGGGATCCTTTTTATATAAAAGTGGAAAGTTTAGCAACATTGTCTGTCAGCTGTGTTAAAGTAGCAGATGTACACAAAGAGCTATAGTTTAGCTAAGGAAATTGCTAGGCAGGATGTTGAAGATGCTGCCTGGTTCCTTCTTAGAGTTTCTGCTTATGGTAAACAGTTGAGAGAAGAGAGGTATGATAAAGAAAAGATGGTTCAACATGAAGGAAGCAGGACTTAGTAGCCTTAAAATGTTTCAGCATCTTCAGAAAGCAGATGATGCTAAATTTAAGAATTGGCTTTTGGGCAACAGTCAAAATCCAGGAAACTTTGAGGAAAATGAGCTAATGAGTTTTGGCAGGGATAATTTTATTTTATAGCAGTGTAATTAATCTACATCATCCTTACTCTAAGTTGATCACCTTGCTTCAGACTTCATGGAGAAGATAGCAGCCCTTTCTCATCTTCCTAACACTGCGCTCTGCCAACATCTGTGCCTAGGCTCTCGGCCTCCTCCCCATTGAAATGAATGCACTCTAGCCTCTCCGTTAGTGCTTTTTACTCCATCCCCATTTCAAGGACTTTAACTCAACAACAGACATTTTCTCTCTTTCATTATCAGTTTTTCCCTCTGTATTGATTGATTCTCATCCACAAACATGCCGTGTTGTCTGTCATCTTAAGAAAACAAATCCTCTTTTTATTCCATATCTCTCAGTAGCCATTACCCCATCTCTCCAACGGTTTACAATAAAACTTCTTTGATGCAGTTACTTCATTCCTCATTCCCTTTCAGTCCACCCCATTTGCTTTCTTTCTCCATCATTCTACTAAACATTTGTCCACATCACACATCATCTTCATCCAATCCAGTGGGCTCTATTCTAATCTTAGCTGATCTCTCAGCAGTATTTGCTTTAGGGTTACATCTCCCTTTAAAAAAAAATGTTTTATTTATTTTGAGAGAGAGAAAGAGAAAGTGTGCATGCAAGTAGGTGAGTGGCATAGAGAGAGGGAGAGAGAGACAATTTCAAGCGGGTTTCATGCTCAGCACAAGCCTGATGCAGGGCTCCATCTCAACAACTGTGAGATCATGACCTAAATCGAAATAAAGAGTTGGACACTTAACTAAATGAGCCATCCAGGCACCCTTACCTTATTCTTTTAAACAGCTTTATTGAAATATAATTTATATATCCTTCATCTATTTAAATCATACAAAACAATGTTTTTAGTACATTGACAGGGTTGTGTGGCCATCACTACAATCAAATGTTAGAACATTTTTGTCACACAGAAGAAACCTTGTTAGCAGTCACTCATTTACCCCTCCTCTGTCCCAGCCCTAAGCAACTACTAATCTACTTTGTGTTAGGATGCCTCTTCTGGACATTTCATACAAATGGAGTCCTATAATATACGGTCTTTTGTGTCTGACTTCTTTCACTCATAAAAGTGTTTTCACAGTTTACCCATGTCATACCATGTGTATCAGTCCTTCATTCCTTTTTATTGCCAAATAACATCCCATTGTATGGATATGCCACATTTTATTTATCTCTTCATTATTTAATAGACATTTAGGTTCTTCCCCTTTGGGATTCTTATGGTAATAATGCTGCTCTAAACATTTGTGTTTAGCTTTTTGCATGGACATATGTTTTCATTTATCTTGGAAAAATACCTAGGAGTGAGATCGCTGGGTCATATGGTAACTATGTTTAGCCTTATAAAGAAACACCAGACTAAAATTTTCCAAAGTGGTGCACCATTTTACATTCCCACCAGCAATATGTGAAGGTTCTGATTTTTACCAACATTTGGTTATCTTTTATATTATAGCAGTCTCCTGTAGACTGAATGTTTGTATCCTCCCTCAAATTCATATATGAAAACCCTCCTTTCCAGTGTGATGATATTTGGAGGTAGAGCCTTTGTGGGTAATTAGGATTTATATAGGTTATAAGGGTGGAGCCCCCATCATGAGACTGGTTCCCTTTTTTTTTTAAATTTTTTTTTAAATGTTTTATTTATTTCTAGGAGAGAGATAGAGACAGCATGAGCAGGGGAGGGTCAGAGAGAGAGGGAATCACAGACTCTGAAACAGGCTCCAGGCTCTGAGCTGGCAGTCAGCACAGAGCCCCACGCGGGGCTCGAACCCAGGAACCGCGAGATCATGACCTAAGCGAAAGTCGGACGCTTAACCGACTAAGCCACCCAGGCGCCCCATCCCTCTCTGTTTTTATCCTTTTTTCCTTCCCTTGTCCTGTGTTCATCTGTTGTGTTTCTAAAATTACACATATAAGTGAAATCATATGATACCTGTCTTTTTCTGAATGATTTATTTTGCTTAGCATAATGCCCTTTAGTTCCATCTACATTGTTGCAAATGGCAAGATGTCATTATTTTTTTATCACCAAGTAGTATTCCATTGTGTATAAATACGACATCTTCTTTATCTATTCATCAGTCAGTGGACATTTGGGCTCTTTCCATAATTTGGCTATTGTTGATAGTGAGCAGCCCTCATTTTTGAAACACTTCCCTCTTTTGGCTTCGAAGGCATCACACTTTCCTATTTTTTTCCTCCTGTCTCACTTGCTGCTCTTTCTCAGTCTCTTCTGTGGGTTTAATTCATCTTTCTCTTCTTCATTAAATGTTGGAATGCCGTGGGGCTCTTTCTTGAGATATCTTTCTATACACTCTTACTATGTCATCTTGTCTTATGTTTTTAAATACTATGTGTAAATTGCTTCCAAATTTATATCTTTAGCTCTGACACTTTATCTCCATACCCCTATTTCCAGTTGTTTACTTAATGACTCTTCCTAGATATCTAATAGGGATTTCAATTTTAACATGTCCAAAACAAAACTCATGGTTTTCACCCAAAGATGTGCCTCCTTTACCAGTCTTAACAAATTTCAGTAAATGGAATTGTTGTCCACCTTGTTTCGCAAGTCAGAAGCCTAAGGGCCATTCTTGATTACGCTTGTTCTCCTATACCTTTTATCAAGTGTATCAGCAAGTTACTTTTTTTTTTTTTTATGTTTTTTATTTATTTCTAGGAGAGAGAGAGAGAGACAGCATGAGCAGGGGAGGGTCAGAGAGAGGGAGTCACAGACTGAAACAGGCTCCAGGCTCTGAGCCGGCAGTCAGCACAGAGCCCGACGCGGGGCTCGAACCCACGAACCGCGAGATCATGACCTAAGCGAAAGTCGGACGCTTAACCGACTAAGCCACCCAGGCGCCCCTCAGCAAGTTACTTTTAACCCTACCATTTAGTGTATTTGAATTTATCCTTTCTTTTGTATCTACCAGCTTAGTCCCAGACATTATGATCTGTTCCCTGGACAATTACAGTAGATCTCTACTAATTTCCTTGCCTCTGTTCTATAGTCTGTGATTCATATAACAGCCAGTCATCTTTTAAATTTTAAGGGGCGCCTGGGTGGCTCAGTCGGTTAAGTGTCCGACTTCAGCTCAGGGCATGATCTTGCAGTTCGTGGGTTCAAGCCCCACATCGAGTTCTGTGCTGACAGCTCAGAGCCTGAAGCCTGTTTCAGATTCTGTGTCTCCCTCTCTCGCTGCCTTTCCCCCACTCAGGCTCTGTCTCTCTCTGCCTCAAAAATAAATTAACTACAAAAAAAATTTTTTAATTTTAAGATATCATATCATCTTACTTCTTCATTTAAAATCCTCCATTGGTTTCTATTTATCTTAAAATCTAAATTTGTTTGCCTGACCTATGAGGCCATGTGTGATATGGCCCTTGCCAGATCTCTGCCCTCATTACCTACTACTCTTCTCTGTCAGTAATATCCAGCCCAGTGACCTTTTTTCTTCCCTGGGGCTTTTACACTAACTGTTTCCTCTGCTTGGAAAGTTCTTCCCCTGGATCTTCACATGGATGACTAGTTGTCATTTATATTTCAGTACCTGTCATTCCTAATGTTTTTTGTGTTTGTTTTTTGGCTGCTCTTCCAATATCCCCTCCACCAACTATAAAATACTTGAGATCAGGGCTTTGTCTAACTCATTCAGGAATGCATTCCCAGAACTTAACAGGATGTCTGGTAGACTCTCCTTAAATATCTGTTTAAATATATATTATTATTTATTGAAATTTGATAGACATATAACATTATATTAGTTTTAGGTTTACAACATAGTAATTTGATTTAGGTTTATATTATGAAATGATTACAATAAGTTTAGTTAACATACATCACTATAAATAGTATTCTTTTACCTGTGATGAGAGCTGTTAAGATCCACTTTAATAGCAGCTTTAAAATATACAGCACAGAGTCTACTTCTGAGGGGCCAAGATGGCAGAGTAGCATGGAAGTTCTCTGCTTCTCTCATTCCCTGAAATGCAGCAAAATCAGCATCAAACCATTTTATACACCCAGAAAATTGATCTGAGGATTAACACAACAATCTGCATAACTTGAGCCACAGAACTTGGCAGGTACGTGGCACAGAGAGGTGAACTGGAAGAAAAAGAAGCTGCAGAGGGTAGGGAGTGGTATTTGCAGAGAGAGGACAGGGAAAGGGGGGAGAGTACAGGAAAAGCACTCCCCCTAAAGTAGCTGGGGAGAAAGAGTGGAAGCACCTGTAATTGCCTGAACAAGAAAGGGAGAAAGGAAAAAGGAGAGGATTTCAATATCATTAGGACTCTATAAACAGGGGAGAGCAACATTGGAAATACCCCAGTCCAATACCTGGCAGTACTCTGATGGGAAGAACCAACACCCAGGAGCTGGTTTTGAGGTCTGAGAAGTCCACAGGCCACACAGGGAGAAATGGTTCCCCTGCTACCCTGCTAGCAGGGTATTTGGTAGAGGCTGTATGGCCTCCCCACAGGCAAAGGTCTCAGCAGACCCCAGAGAACATGATTACTTGCACTGGAAAACGCAAGGTGCAGTGAAACCTGATGCAGGTTGTGCGTTGTGATTTATCATAATCCCTGAAACGCTGCTACTAGGAGATTCCACGAACTTATTCTGGTGTAAAGCTGGCATCCAGTCACAACCTCTGAGCCGTTGTGATCACAGAAACATTCTGGCATCTGACTCTTGCTCAGAGAGAAGCTCCCCCAGAGTGTCAGAGTGGGTCCAATCTGCAGGGCCCTTAGAAGTGAGGGGTTTGGAAACACATCCCCATCTGAGATAAAATTTGGGAGGGAGGTATCACCTGGAGGCTGGTGGCTTGGAACAGACAGTATAGAAGCAGGGAATGGAAGGAAGCTGGAGATAGAAGGGGGGTGCTTTATTGCTGGTGAGTAGAGCACAGAGTTCTGATGCTAGAGACTGGGAAGCTGGGTGATGCCATTTTCACCTCTCCTGTACATGTGCACACACACATGCACGAGTGTTACACCAAGCACTGTCCAACTGCACCAACCAAGCCCTAGAGAATGACCACAGCCTCTCCTCCTCCTTAGTGTATGTACTCTAAATTGCTTCATAGATTGACTTTTAGGGGAAACTGGATATAACTTCATTCTGTTCACTGCCATCTATTCATTTTTTTTGTTGTTGTTCATTTTTTTTTTCCTTTTTCTTATTCTTGGATACAGAAAGAGAAAAAAACTTTATTTTCCATTTTTACATAAAGTAAAAAAATCACTTTTTTTGGAAATTTATTTTTTATTATGTTTTACCTTCTCCATTTTATTCTATCTTATTGTATACATTTTCTTAATGTTTTTTTAAAAATTTCTGTTAGAGAGAGAGCCTGAACGGGGTTGGGGGGGTGGTCAGAGAGAGAGGGAGACACAGAATCTGAAACAGGTTCCAGGCTCTGAGCTGGCAGTCAGCACAGAGCCCGACATGGGGCTCAAACCCACGAACCATGAGATCATGACCTGAGCCGAAGTTGGTTGCTTAAGCGACTGAGCCACCCAGGAGCCCCTAGATTTTCTTAAATCTTTAACGTTTTCTTACTTTTTTATTTCTCTTTTCCTTTCTTTTCCTTTTTTCTCTATACACTCAAGCTTCTTTCAACAACCAGACCAAAACATACCTAGGATCTAGCTTCCTTTATTTGATTTTTTGTGTTGTTTTTAATCTTTTTTATTTTCTTTTTTTGATTTTATTCTTTTTCTTTCTCCAAAATGACAAAATGGAGAAATTCACCCCCAAAAGAAAAAACAGAAAGGAAAACAGCCAGGGAGTTAATCAATATAGATATAAGCAAGGTGTTTGAACTAGAATTTAGAATTATGATAAAATGAATACTAGCTGGGTTTGAAAAAAGCATAGAATCCCTTTTTGCAGAGATAAAAGAAGTAAAATCTAGTCAGGATAGCTAGAAATTAGAAATGCTATGAATGAGATGCAGTCACGAATCAATTCCATGGCAGCACGGATGGATGAAGCAGAGCAGCGGATCAGTGATATAGTAGACAAAATCATGGAGAATAATGAAGCAGAAAAAAAGAGGGAAACTAAGGCAAAAGAGTAAAGAATTAGAGAAATCAGTGATTTACTAAAAAGGAATAACATCCAAATCATAGGAATCTTAGAATATGAAGAGAGAGAAAAAAGGGTACGAGGTTAATATGACCAAATCATTGAGGAAAACTTTCCTAACCTGGGAAAAGACACAGACATGAAAATCCAAGAAGCACAGAACTCCCAATAAGATTCAACAAAAACTGACCGAATTCACAAAATACACAGACAAGGAAAGAGTTATGAAAGCAGGAAGGGAAAAAAAAAAGTCCTTAACCCATACTGGAAGATAGATCAGGTTCGCAGCAGACCTATCCACAGAAACTTGGGAAGCCAGAAAGGAGTGGCACGATATATTCAACGTGCTGAATTGGAAAAATATGCAGCCAAGAATTCTTTTTCCAGAAAGGCTGTCGTTCAAAATAGAAGGGGAAATATAAAGAGTTTCCCAGACAGAAAAAAATTAAAGAAGTTTGTAACCACTAAACCAGTCCTGAGAGAAATTCTAAGGGGAACTCTCTGAGAGGAGAAAAGACAAAACAAAACAAGACCAAAAGCAGCAAAGACTAGAAGGAACCAGAGAAGACCACCAGAAACTCTAATTCTGCAGGCAACACAATGGCAATAAATTCATATCTTTCAGTACTCACTCTAAATGTCAATGGACTAATCCAATCAAAAGATATAGATATAGGGTAACATAATGGATAAGAAAATAGGTCCATCTGTATGCTGTTTACAAGAGACCCATTTTAGACCTAAAGACACCTTCAGATTGAAAGTAGGGGAATTGAGAACCATCTATCATACTAAAGGTCGCCAAAAGAAAGCTGGAGTAGCCACACTTATATCAGACAATCTGATTTTAAAACAAGGACTATAACAAGAGATGAAGAAGGTCATTATAATTAAGAGGCATATCCACCAAGAGGATCTAACAACTGTAAACATTTATGCACTTAACATGAAAGCACCCAAATATGTAAATCGGCTAATCACAAACATTAAAATTAAAGAGGAAATTAAAAAGTACATGGAAGCCAATGAAAATAACACAACAGCCCACAGCCTCTGGGATACAGCAGAGGTGGTCATAAAAGGGAAGTATATAGCAATCCAAGCCATCCTTAAGAAGGAAGAAAGGTCTCAGAATCACATCCTAACCTTACACCTTAAAGAGCTGGTAAAAGAACAGCAATAAAACTCAAAACCAACAGAAGAAAGGAAATAATAAAGATTAGAGTGGAAATTAATGCTACTGAAAAAAAAAACAGATCAATGAAACCAGGAGATGGTTCTTTGAAAGAATTAACAAAATTGACAAACCCCTAACCAGTATGATCAAAAAGAAAAAGGAAAGGAGCCAAATAAATAAAATTATGAATGAAAGAGGAGAGATCATAACCAACACTGCAGAAATATAAACAATGATAACAGAATATTATGAGCAATTATATGCCAATAAATTGGGCAATCTGGAAGAAATGGACAAATTCCTAGAAACATGTAAATTACCAAAACTGAAACAGGAAGAAATAGAGAATTTGAACAGACTGATAGCCAGTAAAGAAATTGAATTAGTAATCAAAAACCTCCCAAAAAACAGGAGTCCAGGGCTGGATGGCTTTCCAGGGGGATTCTACCAACATTTAAAGAAGAGTTAATTCCTCTTCTTTTGAAGCTGTTCCAAAAAATAGAAATGGAAGGAAAACTTCCAGATTCATTGTATAAGGCCAGCTTTACTTTGATTCCAAAACCAAATAAAGACCTCACTAAAAAGGAGAACTGTAGACCAATTTCCCTGATGAAGATGGATGCAAAAATTCTCAACAAGATACTAGCCAACTGGACCCAACAATGCATTAAAAGAATTATTTACCACAATCAAGTGGGATTTATACTTGGGATGCACAAATCAATCAATGTGATGCATCACATTAATAAAAGAAAGGACAGGCAACACCTGATCCTCTCTATAGATGTAGAGAAAACATTTGATAAAATATAGCATCCTATCTTTAAAAACCCTGAAGAAAGTAGGGACAGAAGGATCATATTTCAAGGTTATAAAAGCCATATATTAAAGACCTACTGCTAATATCATCCTTAATGGCAAAAAAACTGAGAGCTTTCCCCCTAAGGTCAGGAACACGACAGGAATGTCCACTCTCATTGTTATTCAACATAGTGTTGGAAGTCCTAGCCTCAGCAATCAGACAGCACAAAGAAATAAAAGGCATCCAAATCAGCAAGGAGGAAGTCAAACTTTCAGTCTTTGTAGACCATATGGTATTCTATATGGAAAACTCAAAAAAAATTCCACTAAATATCTGCTGATTCATGAATTCAGCAAAGTCACAGGATATAAAATTAGTACATAGAAATTGGTTGCATTTCTATACACCAATAATGAAGCAGCAGAAAGTGAAATCAGGAATTGGTCCCATTTATAAATTTATAACTACACCAAAACCTATAAAATATGTGGGATAAACCTAACCAAAAAGGTAAAATATACAGTACAGTATTGTTAACTATAGTCACCATGTTGTACTTTACATCCTCAGGACTTATTTATCTTATAACTAGAAATTTGTACCTTTTGGCCACCCCTGACTTCCTTTGTCTAGCAACAACCAGTCTGTTCTCTGTATCTGTGAGGTTCTTTTCCTAAGATTCCACATAGGAGATTTTATAGTGTTGTTGTTTTGTGCTTTGTTTTGTTTTTGTTTTTTGATCTGTCTTATTTCAGTTAGCATATTCCCCTCAAGGTTCATTCATGTTATCTCAACATAATATCCTCCTTTTTATGGCTGAAAAATACTGCGCTGTGTATATATACCACATTTTAAAAATCCACTCATACATCAGTGGACATTTAGGTTGTTTCCATGTCTTGGCTATTATAAATAATGCTATAAGGAACATTAGGATACAGATACCTTTTGGAGAGTGAGTTCATTTCCTTCAGATAAATATCCAGAAGTAGAATTGCTAGATCATACGGGTAGTTCTTTTTTAAAATTTTTAAGGAACCTCTACACTTGTCTATAGTGGCTGCACCAAAACAGTGCTCAAGAGTTCCTTTTTCTCCACATCTTTGACAACACTTGTTATTTCTTTTTCTTTTTTCTTTTCTCTTTTTGATATTAACCATTCTAACAGGAGTGGGGTGATAGCTCCCTTTGGTTTTGGTTTGCATTTTCATGATCATTAGTAATGTTTATCACTTTTTATGTGCTGTTTATGTGTTCAGCAAACACCTGTTGACTATTTGTATGTCATCTTTGGCAAAATGTTTATTTAGGTTCTTTGCCCATTTTTATTTTTAAAATTTTTTTGTAAATTAAAATTTAAAACATTAAAATAAAAAAAATTTTTATTTTTGAGAGAGAGAGTGTGCATGTATATGTAGCATGTGTGTGGGGGAGGGCCAGAGGGAGAGGGAGAGAGGGAATCTTAAACAGGCTCTACACCCAGTGCGGGCTGACACAGGGCTTAATCCCACGACCCTAAGATCATGACCTGAGCCAAAATCAAGGGTTGGATGTTTAACTGACTGAGCCACCCAGGCTCTGCTCTTTGCCCATTTTTACGTGGGATATTTTCCTATTGACTTGCATAAGGTTGTTATGTATTTTGTTTAACCTTATCAGATATATGAGTTGTGAATGTTTTCTCCTATTCCATAGGTTTCCTTTTCATTTTTTGATGAAATCAACAGTAACTTTTTTGTTTGATGTACTCCCACTTGTTCATTTTTGCTTTTGGTGTCAAATCCCAAAAATTATTGTCAAGACCGATGTCAAGAAGCTTACCCTCTATGTTTTTTCTGGGAGTGTAATAGTTTCAGGTCTTCAGTTCTTTGCTTGTGGCTGTCCAGTTTTTTTCAACACCATTTATTAAAGGGATTATCCTTTCCCCATTGTATATTCTTGGCTCTTTTGTCATAAATTAATTGATCATATATGCATGGGTTTATTTCTGGGCTCTCTCTTCTATTCCATTGATCTGTGTGTCTGTTTATATACCAGTAGCATACTGTTTTAATTATTGTAGCTTTGTAATATAGTTTGAAATCAGGAATTGTGATTCTTCTAGCTTGTTCTTTCTCAAGACTGCTTTGGCAATTCAGGGTCTTCTGTGGTTTCATACAAATTTGGGGATTGTTTGTTCTGTTTCTGTGAAAATATGTTTGCAATTTTCTTTGGGATCATGTTGAATCTGTAGATTCCTTTGGGTAGTATGGACATTTTAACAGTATTCTTCCAATCCACGATAATGGAATATTTTTCCATTTATTTGTGTCCTCTTCAATTTTTTTCATCAGTAGCATATGATTTTTAATGTACATGGCCTTTACCTCTTTGGTTAAGTTTATTCCTAGGTATTTTATTCTTTTTGATGCAGTTATAAATGGGCCCATTCATTTAGAATGTTTATAACAAACTTTAAAATTTTCACGTACCTACCCATGAATAAAGTTTCTTGTGGATGGCAAATATCAAAAATTTTTTTAGCAGATTGCAATTTTTTAGCAACATACGTTGCCATTTCAATTATAACCTGTTTACATCCCTCCTTCCTTTCTTCATTTTTAAGTAATTTAAAAAATTAGATAGGGCTGAGCAAAGGTATTTGCATCAGAGTTGGGTTGGGGATGGGGCTATCTGGCATGGGGTATCAGAGTGTGAGTGGAGTGAGGAGGGAGTCTATAAGGGGGAAGAAAGTAGCAGCCTATTTGGTTATTGGAAGCTTGAGAGAGGTGAAGAGGTTTCCAGATGATGGTGGTGATGGTGACAGAAGCGATCTGGCATAAGAATTTGGAGCTTGAGTGAGAAAAAGAAGGCATTTAGGTTGGGAGATGGAGTTGAGTTGGTAGCTCACTAATAAATGTTGGCTACCTAAGTGGGGTGCTTGCTGGCCTGGCACCATATGTCAGAGCTTGACTGGGGTGGGGGAGGGAATGTGTGTAGAAGGGTGGTAGTCGCCTGTCATGGAGTATTGAAGCCCAGTAGGATCAGGGGGGCATCCACACAAGAGGGGCATGTGGCAGCAGTGATGGGACAATGTATCAGAATCTGAACAAGGTAAGGAGGACTTCTTTGTGAGATGGTGGTGGCAAGGCAGGAAGTTGATTACACACAGGCAAGGTTGAGTCAATAACTAAATTAAGGATAACAGCAGCCAAGTTTTTCACTGTTAGAGGAGAGAGTGCTAAATATGGAATAGGAAAAAAAAAAACCCTGCAATAACTGTGTTATTGGACTGGAATTGGAGGTAGTAATGTGAACTCAGGGTTTGATAGAGAGAGAGAGAGAGACAGACAGACAGACAAATGTAGAAATGTTGATGTAAATTCATGAATTATATACATGTAATATATATGTATAAATTATATACTGTGTATATATATATCCATATATTCCCCATCTGTTTGAGCAACAATACCTCTAATAGGAGTCAACATGTCTAGTGCCCTATTTTGATTTCTAGGCACCATTCTACACTCAAGGGAACCAAGACTCCCTGGAGAAGTAGCTGATTTGAGGGTTGGACAAGGAAAGTCTGAGATGAGTCAGAAATATCTTGTTAGGCAAGAAAGTAAAAAGTGCTTAAAGAATTATGAGAACATGTCAAAGGAATGCAGATGTCAGTTTGAATGAGTTTCCAGTCACCAAATCTGGATACTTTGAGCATCAAAATATAATGATAACATCAGGTTATAACCCATTGAATAAATAGGAACCCATGAGTCCATACTGATATAAACAAATGAATACGTAATTAGGGTGAAGAGAACTAAGAAGTGTAGAGTGAATGATTGAGTTAGAAAATTACCATTTAAAAATCATCATAGTAATTATTGAGCTAAGAAGCATCAATGAATATTAAAAACTAGTGAATGAAAGTTGGGTGAAAGAAGTGGATATTATGTAGTCTCAGTATACCTTCCTACAAGATACTTAGTAGTTACAAAAGAGTAAAAAGCAACTTTATGGTGGATAAATCTGGCAGATACCACCTTACTTGAGTGATCAAAGTTGATATCACCTATAATGAGACAAATAGAAATCATATGCCACCTCAGTGACATTCCTACACAAAATAAATAATCTAATGATAAGGGAATATCTGACAAATCCAAATTGAGGGACATGATACAAAATAACCGTGTTCATACTCAAAGTCAAGGAAAGATTGTAGTGTTATAGATTGAAAGAGACGTAAATAAACGTGAAAACTAATTGTTTTCATTTTTCAAAAGGAGAATTCAAAATATTTCTCAAAAGGAGAATATTCTTTTTTTTTTTTTTTTTAAGTTTATTTGTTTTGATAGAGAGAGAAAGAGAAAGAGCAACAGAGAATCCCAGGCAGGCTCCGTGCTATCAGTGCAGAGCCCATGCAGGGCTTGATCCCATGAACCATGAGATCATGACCTGAGCCCAAATCAAGAGTTGGATGCTTACCCGACTGAGCCACCCAGGTGCCTAAGAATGTTCTTATTTATAGCAATTATACACTGAAGTTTTAGCATGGGCACTGGGGCATCATATCGGCAACTTATTGTTTCAGAATTAAAGTTATTTTTACTATTATTGTTGCAACTTGTTAACACATTTGGAATTATTTTAAAATAAAAAGAACCATTATGTATAAATGAGCAACCTAAACTTTCTCATGAAAAAGATTTGATAACTTATTGAATATCTTCCCTACTCAACTTTTTTCAACAAGGCCTATATAGATAATTCTTTCTAGTTTATCATCATGGCTGTACAAATATTATCCTTTTGTGTGTGTGCACTATATTGGGAAAAAGCCTTTTCAGCATTATTTAGACAGAGGGAGTCACATATGCAAAGGCTTGGAGCTCAGAGAGTTTGACTTTTAGGAGAATTGTGAGGAGTTCATTGTGTCTGGGAAGTGTGGAATTGGTGGTGGTCCAGCTGTCAAGAGCAAAGACATCTAGTAACCTCAGCTGGGTGGTGGTGTCATTCACTGACATGGGGGACATATGATAGTTCACTTTTATGTCCCTAAAACTGATAATTAAGAGCACAACATAATGAGGATGTCTAGAAACTGAAACCATTTGTCTAGAAACGGCCCCAGGATGCTTCTTGACCTCAGATTTAGTCACAGAGTGCTTTTAACTTATGCCTGCAGGAGGCACACCTCAGAAACTTGAAGAGGGTTGGGGAAGGTGGCCTCTTTTATCTACTCTCAAATAATTTACCAAAAAGGACACATGTGATAGGATAATTTAGGGGAGATACTAACTTGCCTTTTGTTCTGTTTTCTTGTCCTATTCCAAGAATGTTTTTCTGCTTGCTTTCTTTGAGCTTTTGTTCGGTAGGACCAAAACAATATAATTGCCTTCTGTTTTTCTATTTTTTATTTTTTATTTTTTTTTTTAAATTTTTTTTTTAATGTTTTTTTTTTTTTATTTATTTCTAGGAGAGAGAGAGAGAGAGAGAGAGACAGCGTGAGCAGGGGAGGGTCAGAGAGAGAGGGAGTCACAGACTGAAACAGGCTCCAGGCTCTGAGCTGTCAGTCAGCACAGAGCCCGACGCGGGGCCCGAACACACGAACCGCGAGATCATGACCTAAGCGAAAGTCGGACGCTTAACCGACTAAGCCACCCAGGCGCCCCAGCCTTCTGTTTTTTTAAAGGTAAATTCTTTGAAGGCCTTATGCTAGGTGGTCTCAAGAGGGGAGAGAAGCAAGAACCCAAGAAGAGAGTCTTCTTTGGAAATCTCAAAGATTTCTTTGCAGAGCGAAACTCCATGGAGTAGTGGCAACCAGGATCCAGTCCCTTTGTGCTGCTCCATTGTAACCTTCTGGGAATGTGGCCTGTCCTTACTGTGGAATGGCTTTGTGGTAGAGTGGGTACCTGAACCTTTGTATGGGGGCTCTTACCCTTGATAAGGAGTTCCAGCTGCAGTTGGGAGGTAAGTTTCAGGAAGCAACAGAACCACTTTGCTGTCAGTGACCCTGTGGTCTTGGACAAGGACCCTATCAGCAGTGACCAAAGATCAGAGGATTACCTGTGAGTATTCTGGACTGGGTAACATCTGAATTTTTTGTTTTGGGCAAAACAAAATGGCCCCAGGGTTGACTGAAGTCAAATTTCCATCAACCTAAGGAGTGTTGGCTTGGGATGAAATTTAATTTGATAATAGAAAAAGAATATGGCGGGGCGCCTGGGTGGCTTAGTCGGTTAAGCGTCCGACTTTCGCTTAGGTCATGATCTCGCGGTTCGTGGGTTCGAGCCCCGCGTTGGGCTCTGTGCTGACTGCCAGCTCAGAGCCTGGAGCCTATTTCAGAGTCCGTGTCTCCCTCTCTCTCTGACCCTCCCCTGTTCACGCTGTCTCTCTCTCTCTCTCCTAGAAATAAATTTTAAAAAATATTAAGAAAAAGAATATGGCTTTTACTTTACATAGAAATATGAAATGACTTTCGTATACTTAGCCATACAGGTTTATAGCTCTCAAGATCTGGAAGAAATTACTTACACACAAAAAGACATTTTTTCCCAAGAAAAATTCAGCCTAAGTCTTTAATTGTACCCTTTCTGTGAGAGAAGTGGGATATTTTGGTGCCTCCAGAAATTAATGCCAGATGATCTCAGGATGCCTCAACAAGCTTGGTTTTCTGTTACTCTTTCTAACTCATAAGGTAAAACATAGTGGAAAGGAAGAAACAAGTTAGTCTGACATTTGGTAGATGAGGGTGCCTTTCTACTCTCTCCCCTTTCCTACTGCTTCCTAAGCTGAGTTAGGGCAGGAGCAGGTCTAGGGTGAATACCAGTTTGTTTGTTTGTTTGTTTGTTTAATAGTTTATTGTCAAGTTGGTTTCCACATAACACCCAGTGCCTATCCCCACAAGTGCCCTTCTCCATGCCCATCACCCCCCTTTCCCTCCTTCCCACCCCCAGGTGAATACCAGTTTAGTTCCAGTTTTCTTGCACCTT
Organism: Hyaena hyaena; assembly: GCF_003009895.1. Taxonomy (NCBI): domain Eukaryota; kingdom Metazoa; phylum Chordata; class Mammalia; order Carnivora; family Hyaenidae; genus Hyaena; species Hyaena hyaena. The sequence continues at coordinate 210,084 of NW_024081356.1, read as the reverse complement.
TGTCTTCTAGATGCAAAGCCTCATTCAAATACCCAAACCTCATATTTATTTTAATTTGAGTCAGGAGACATTGAGCCCTGAGACTTCCTTATGACAAGCTGTCAGTAGACTTCAGATAAATGATAGCTGAAAGTGTAGAATGATGATCCATCTCCTGCTTTAACAATGTTTTTATTTTCGGAGGGGGCAAGATGGCGGAGAAGTAAGGAGCTCCGTACTTGCACTCGCGCCCATACATCACACAGAAAAGATCTGAAGCCATTGGAAACCTTACAAAACCTGAGAGATTGGGAGAAAAAGGACGCAGAATCCACTGAGAGAGCCTTCTAACGTGAGTGCGAACCGGGGAAGATAAAATCGGGCCGGGATCGGAGACTCCAGGGTGGGAGGCGATCCCCCTCTACCCTCTACGGGGAGTGAGAGGGGAAAAGGAGAGA